>NC_041382.1:314254909-314331922 GCF_002162155.2 Triticum dicoccoides | reverse complement strand
TGCATCGCCGCCCCGTCGACGTTCCCCTCTTCGGGCTCCGACCATCATCGCCGTCGAATTCGCCGTCTCCAGCGCGTCTCCGAGCCCGCTTCGACGCCCACTGCAACCGCGGTGAGCCCCCGAGTCGTTTCCCCCTTCTCCCCTGGTCTCTTTCGACCTCTAGGCCTTAGCCCCACCTTGTCCGAGAGCTCCACGCCTCCGGCGATGTCGCCGTCGTGGCCACGGTCACCGTAGCGCCCAACCGAGCACACTATCGTGCTCCACGCCTCACTAGGAGCACGCAGCACGCACCAACGCCTCCCCAAACCCCCTGCAACGCCGACTCCGACCGCACCCGAACTCCGGCCGCCGCTCACGAGCTCGCCGCCGACGTTACCGGCCACCCCAGGCTCGGCCACCACCACCGTTCGACGCGCGGGAGCAAGAGCTCTCCAACGAGCCCAAGAACGGCCTCGCCCGTGCCCTGTAGCGCGATCCCGCATCGCGCCGCCGTCTCGGGCCTCGCCGGCGTCACGTCGCCGGTGGGTTTGACCCACTTTGACCACGGCAGGACCCCCCTGAGTCCCTGACAGGTGGGCCCAGCCCTGTAGCTAATTAGGATTAGCGCTAACCACTGTTAGTTAACCCCCTGACACTGACCAGTGGGCCCCAGCGCCACTAATCCCTAATTAGGATTAATTTAACCCTGTTAAACCCCCCTGTCACTGACGTGTGGCCCCCACACGTCAGGTTTGACCCTAGACAGCCGCAGTTGACCACTGACGTCATGCTGACGTCATGCTGGCGCAATAATTATAATTTCTGGATATAATTTAAATCAGGAAATTCCAGAATATTATTTAAACTTCAAAAATTCATAACTTTTATTCTGTAACTCCAAATTGGACAAATTATATATGAAAAATGATCAGAAAAATCCAATCTATCCATCTGTACTATTTTCATGCATGATCAAACAAGTTAAATTGATGTTTCAAGCAGAACAAGGAAAAGCACTTTAAAAGGCCATATTTGAATTTGAAATTTGAATCCTTGATTCAAATTTGTTCAAACCCTTCTGGTTTTAGTTGCATTAGCCCAACACACTCATATTGCCATGTTTCATGCATGCATCATATTGTTGCACATTGTTTGGTGATGTTGTGTATCGATGTCCTTTGCGACAGGTTCTGCCTCCGAGGAGTACCGTGATTACCCTATCGAAGAACCGTATCCGTGCATCGAACCATCAGGCAAGCAACCAGCCATTGATCATATCGATACAATCCCATGTTCTCGCTCCTGCTCTCTTTTACTGCATTAAGACAATGCGTTTCAAACTGCTGTGTGCTACGGTAGTTGAACCCATTTCCTCTGCATGACCTGTCATTGCCACAGTAACTAGATGAAACCCACTAGCATGTGTAGGAGTTGATTGAGCCATATGTATGTGTTGTTCCTACCTTGCTATGCCTGCTATGCTTAGAGTCGTGTCAGGTCTAGTTCATCTGGGTGATGGGCTAGAGTGAAATGTTATGTCGGTAATGAGAGTGGTGTGGTGAACACGATTTGGTAAAGGTATCGATGAGAGGCCATGTAGGAGTACATGGTGGGTTGTTTCATTGAAGCCGACCTTAAGCACTGAGATCTGTATGTGTGATTTAAGAATCAGCTACTACCATGCATTGGGCCCGAAACCAATGGACCCTCTCGGCTTCTTATTCACCCTAGTTCTCCGTCCAGGAGTTGCAAGTAGTTTCTGGTGTTTGTAGCCTACTGGAGGCCGTGGACAACGCTGACCGTAGGGGTGGGCTGTGATGCGGTAGGTACGTGGCCGGGTGTACCGAATACCCGTTAGGTATCTCGGGAACCCTGTTCACATCGTTCGGGGCCGTATGGGAAACCTCGGCCGGACTCCCTGCGGATGGAACCTGAATAGGCGATAAACCTGGACTGGAGGCTTAGGTGATTAGGTAGGTCGTGGCCGACACCCACGTTGGGCTTCCGCTTGAAGGTTGCCGAGTACATGTCGTGTAAACGATGATAAGTGGTGAGAGCGTGTATGAAGAAGTACACCCCTGCAGGGTTAACATGATCTATTCGAATAGCCGCGTCCGCGGTAAAGGACTACTTGGTTGCCTATACAGTTCATAGACAAGTAAATGGAAACTACTAAAAGCCTCAAGATAAGAGTGAGTGCCGAGGATGGCTCTTCCGTAGGAAGACGGAGGTGGATCCTCGGTGGTGTATTGAAGTGGTGAGTAGTGGACTCGTGTGCGCAAAACCATTTCAAGTTGGAGTATCGTAGGATAGCCTAGCCAAGAGTCAAAGCTGGCTTGCTGCAATAACTCCACCAACCCTTCTTGATAACATGCATGTATGTAGGATCTGATGTAAGACTTGCTGGGTACCCTTGTACTCATGTTGCTATAATCTACATTTTTACAGAAGACGCTGCAACCCCTTCTAATGGGTTCTATGTAGACGTTGACATCAACGAGTAGGCTAAAGACCCAGGTGGTGACCCTGAGCTTGTGAAGGACCACGTGGTATAGCTAGGCTTTCCAAGCCTCCTTTATTTTACTAGTTGTCTGTACTCAGACAAGTTACTTCCGCTGCTGGTTTGTATGACTGTATGACTTGTATGTTGGTTCGTGAGACCCGTACCTTTGTGTATGTTATGTATGGTTCCCTGAGCCTTAAATAAAGTACTTGTGTCGTAGAGTCATGTTGTGATGCTTCGTTGTATTTGCACATATCGAGCATATTGTGTGTATGATTGAAATGCTTGGTATGTGTGGGATCTGACTATCTAGTTGTTTATCTTTAGTAGCCTCTCTTACCGGGAAATGTCTCCTAGTGTTACCGCTGAGCCATGGTAGCTTGCTACTGCTCTGGAACACTTAGGCTGGCCGGCATGTGTCCTTCTTCGTTCCTGTGTCTGTCCCTTCGGGGAAATGTCACGCTTTGAGTACCGGAGTCCTGTTAGCCCGCTACAGCCCGGTTTACCGGAGTCCTGCTAGCCCAGTGCTACAGCCCGGACCCACTTGCTGATGACCGACACGTTCGAAGCTGGGTCATGGATGCCTGTCCCTGTAAGTCTGTGCCACTTTGGGTTTACGACTAGTCATGTGAGCCCAGGCTCTTTATCATATGGATGCTAGCGACACTATCATATACGTGAGCCAAAAGGCGCAAACGGTCCCGAGCAAAGGTAAGGCGACACCCGTGGGGATACCGTGCGTGAGGCCGCAAAGTGATATGAGGTGTTACCGGCTAGATCGATGTGACATCGAGTCGGGGTCCTGACATCTATTCATCCATATCTTTGTTGTCAATTATGGAGCACCCTAGCTTGAGTCAATCGAGCTCTACTTTTGCTATAAAATGATCCTGGCAGATTGTTGACATGTTAAGCCATTTTGCCGAGGATGTTGCTATTGATCCGTGCATGCTATGTTGTCGTTCTTGCCATGTCTAGCTTCTATGCCATGTCTTCTTGATGGGTGTATTCTTAGAATGTCATGCAATGCTCTGTAGTGAGTGCATCGAGCTTGTAAACATGCCTACTCGTTAATCTGTTTTGCATGCTCCAGTTTTCACTAAGTCTGAATCTGTTTATGTTTTTGCTATGTTCACATACTTGCAATTGTATTTTCTGATCCCTTTTGGCTCAAGTTCAGTAAGGGACTTCTGTTATGTGCTTAGAGTAGCTTCATTCCATGCCTTTCTTTGCCATGATATGTTCCTGTAGCATGTAGTTTTCATGCTCTAAAGTGTGCTTCCTGATGATAAATTCCAGACTTGTGTTAATTTCACAAAGTCTGAAACCTGTTATCATTTGCACTTTTGCCACACCTGTTTGAACCTGTTAATTGATGAGTTAGCCGTAGCTCAGTGTTCATCTTTTGTTAAGCATCATGAGTAGATCCCTGCCATGTATTTTGTTGCCATGTTTGAGTGATGTAGAATATTTATATTGTTGCATTTAGATGGCTACTTGCTGATTATCACAGACCGGTGCCATATTTGTTTTGCGTGCCATCTCGAAACCGTGCATCCGATTCCGGTGATCTTTATATCGATTTCAAATGAAATAATCTCACCTTTCCAGTGGCACTCTTGGATTTCCAAGTTGAGGCCAGGTTCAATCATTCCTTTGCAAATCTTGCATATGCATCACATATCGCATCCCGCATATCATACCATGTTTGCATCATGTTGTTTGAGCATTGCACGTGGTTGATTGTGTTCCTTTTGCTTCTTGTTCTTGTTCTTGTTTGGGTAGAGCCGGGAGACGAGTTCGTGAATGAGGAGCCCGTTGAGTTTGCTTTCCAGGATTAAGGCAACTCTGAGAACATTGCAGGCAAGATGACCATACCCTCGAAATCACTTCTATCTTTGCTTGCTAGATGCTCGCTCTTTTGCTGTGCCTATGCTACGATACCTACCACTTGCTTATCATGCCTCCCATATTGCCATGTTCAGCCTCTAACCCACCATGCCCTAGCAAACCATTGTTTGGCTATGTTACCACTTTCCTCAGCCCCTCTTTTTAGCGTTGCTAGTTGCAGGTGAAGATTCGAGATCGTTCCTTGTTGGAACATGTTTATTGTTGGGATATCACAATATTATCTTGTTTATCTTAATGCACCTATGTACTTGGTAAAGGGTGGAAGGTTTGCCCTTTTGCCTAGTGTTTTGTTCCACTCTTGCCGCCCTAGTTTCTGTCATATCGGTGTTATGTTCCCGGATTTTGTGTTCCTTACACGGTTGGGTTATAATGGGAACCCCTTGACAGTTCGCCTTGAATAAAACTCCTCCAGCAATGCCCAACCTTGGTTTTACCATTTGCAACCTAGCCACTTTTTCCCTTGGGTATCCGGAACCCAAGGGTCATTTTATTTAAACCCCACCGGGCCAGTGCTCCTCTGAGTGTTGGTCCAAACAGAGCCACTTGGAGCGCCACCTCGTTGAAACTTGAGGGTTGGTTTTAGTTGTACGTAGTGTTCATCTGAGTGTGCCCTGAGAACGAGATAGGTGCAGCTCCTATCGGGATTTGTCGGCACATTCGGGCGGTGTTCCTGGACTTGTTTTACCATTGTCGAGGATGTCTTGTAACCGGGATGCCGAGTCTAATCGGATTGTCTTGGGAGAAGGAATATCCTTTGTTGACCGTCAGAGCTTGTGATGGGCTAAGTTGGGACTCCCCTGCAGTGATTTGAACTTTCGAAAGCCGTGCCCGCGGTTATGGGCAGATGGGAATTTGTTAATGTCCGGTTGTAGATAACATGAAACTTAACTTAATTAAAATGCACCAACCGCGTGTGTAACCGTTATGGTCTCTTCTCGGCGGAGTCCGGGAAGTGAACACGGTGTTGGAGTAATGCTTGACCTAGGTTGTTCTAGGATCACTTCTTGATCATAGTTGTCCGACCGTGCTTTTGCTTTCTCTTCTCGCTCTCTTTTGCGAATAGGTTAGCCACCATATATGCTAGTCGCTTGCTGCAGCTCCACCTCATATCTTTATCTTACCTATTAGCTTAAATAGTCTTGATCGCGAGGGTGTGATATTGTTGAGTCCCTGTGACTCACAGTTTACTTCCAAACCAGATGCAGGGACCGATGATACCTCTCCAGACGATGCGCTTGAGCTCAAGTGGGAGTTCGATGAAGACTCTTGTCGTTACTATGTGTCTTTCCTAGATGATCGGTAGTGGTGCCCAGTTGGGGTGATCGGGGACTTTGTTGCATTTGGGGGTTGATCTTTATTTTGGTACCGTAGTCGGACCCTGAGTGTATTGGATGAATGTAATGTTATTCATGTATTTGTGTGATGTGGCGAGTGTAAGCCAACTATGTATCCTTCCCCTTTTATTTATATTACATGGGTTGTTTGCGAAGATTACCTAACTTGCGACATTGCTTTCAATGCGGTTATGCCTCTAAGTTGTGCTTCGACACGTAGGAGATATAGCCGCATCGAGGGCGCTACAAGTTGGTAATCAGAGCCTTCCCCGACCTTAGGAGCCCCCTGCTTGATCGAATCATTGGTGTTGTTGAGTCTAGACAAATGTTTCGAGTCATTTAGGAATTATATATCAGAGAGTTAGGAATTCTTTTTACTCCCCAGTCCCTTCATCACTCTGGTGAGGCATCCTGACGTAGAGTTTTGACTCTTCTCTTCTGAAATTTCACTAAAAAAATTAGGATCACGCGGGTATCTTGGAATCGTTCCGATGGTTTTGTGCCGAGAACATTGTTCTTGGTGCCTCCTGTCATTTATGGGTTGTGGCAGTGTCCCGGGGAGTTGAGCTCCGAAGTGTTGTCGTCACAATTTTATCATTGAGATTCTGGAATACTTGAGTCTCGCCGACATCGAAAATCTCTTTTATGCAGTTGTTGGTGAGATAACCTCGACGCCACCCAGTACTGGGGCGGGAGTTCGGGAGTATTACCATAACTTGTATAACGGATGCTTTTCGAAGGTTGAGGTAAATGATTTCCGAAGGTTTCTTGGTTATGTGTTGAAGGATGGATACAGCTGGATGTAGGATTTGCTAGCTTTGGGTGAGATATTATGCTTCCCCTGTATCCCCAACACCTGATTGCATAACCGGAAAGGTTCGGGAGTTTTATAGATGGGAATTCTTGTAGCTCTACTTCTTCTTCCGCGGATATTTGGTTTGAGATTGGGTGATCCTTACCGAGTATTCTTTCTTGTCCGTACCTTTTTGTTTTATTCTTCTACCTCAATTATAAGTGGCTTCTCAATTTATGGAAATGTGACCATTTTAATTGGAATGCATTCGTTCATTTTGTTCGGATGTCAAGACTTTAAGTTGCAATTTCTATCCGTTTGATTCAGCTTGAATGTATGTCTGTCATATGCTAACGGATGTCACCCTCTTCAGGATGGCTCCTGCTAAGGGCAACAATCAAAATCAGAATCAGGATCCGCCACCACCACCTCCACCTCCGGAGGCATGGCAAGCTATGATGGCCGCTACCAATGCAAACACGCAGCTGATCATGCAAATTCTACAAGAGCGCAACCAAGGCCATGGAAACAATCAGAATTAGTTTGCTACACTCAACCAGTTCCTTGCTAACCAGCCAAACACCTTCACCAACTGTGTCGAGGCCTCAGACGCTAATGATTGGCTCGTGGATATATGCAAGCATTTCGAGTGCACTAACGTCGGGCCTGAGGACTTTGTCAAGTTCGCTTCCTTCCAACTAAAAGACCAAGATGTAGAATGGTTTCAGCAATACAAAGATTCCATAGGAGGCCGTGCGATTACGTGGGATGAATTCCGTCAAGACTACAAAGCTCATCACGTTCCTCAGAGTGTGGTTGAGAGCAAGCGTGAGGAATTCCGCAACCTGAAGCAAGGTACTATGTCTGTTTACCAGTACAACATCATGTTTCAGAAGCTCACCCGTTTCGCTAAGCAAGACGTCCCTGACGAGAAGAGCATGATATACCAATTCAGGGGTGGTCTCAGAGAAGAACTCCAGCTAGCTCTCGTCCTCTTTGATCCGAAGAAGTACGATGAGTTTTACAACATGGCAGTGATGCAAGAGGCTGCCCAACTGAAGTGCGATGCTTCCAAGAAGCGAGTCAGAGATGCTACTCCTTCTTCCTCAACTCAAGTGGCTAAGCAGCAAAAGTATTGGCTTCCTCCTCCTCTGTTCTGCCAGCCTTTTCAGCAGAAGAGGAAAGGTGGCAATGGATCTTCCCACCCACCCAACCCAGGCTTTCAGAACAAGACTTCGTCTCAAAGCTCCAAGAACAAGTGCTCCATATCACCGTCCCCTTTCAGAGGTCATGTGCAACAAGTGCCAACAGAAGGGTCACTATGCCAACAAATGCTTCAATCAGAGGCGTCTTCCTTCTCCTCCTCCTCTTGTGAGATGGGCAAGTACCACAGTGGTCAAGCATAACCCCAAGCACGCCAAGGTTAACTTGTTGAACGCAGCTCAGGCAGAGGACTCGCCAGATGTGATTATGGGTAACCTTCCTGTTAACGATGTTCCTACAAAAGTACTTTTTGACACTAGTGCATCGCTTTCTTTTATTTCAAGACCATTTGTTGCCAAGCATGAATTTGTGACCGAAAGGATTCCTTTCCCGTTGAAGATTGTGTCCCCGGGCAAGCAAAGGACATCTAACAATTGCGTCCCGGATGTTTCTATCACGTTGGGTGACTATAAGTTTCTATCCTCTCCAGTGGTCCTTGGTAACTCGGATATTGATCTTATTCTTGGACTGGACTGGCTTTCTAAGCACAAGGCTCAGCTTGATTCTGCTACCAGGCAGATTCAATTGACTCATTCATCTGAGGATGTAATTGTCTTTGCCGCTAATAACTGGATGCCATCTCTCAAATTCCAGTCGTTTGCGAATATCAAGACGTCTTTCTAGAAGAGCTTCCAGGAATGCCTCTGCACCGGCCAGTTGAATTCGTCATCGATCTTGAGCCTGGCACGGAACCTGTTTGCAAACGTCCTTACAAGCTGGGACCTAAAGAGTTGAAGGAGCTGAAGAAGCAACTCGATGAACAGGAGCGTATGGGTCTCATCCGACCTAGTTCTTCTCCGTGGGGTTGTGGAGTTCTTTTTGTGAAGAAGAAGGATGGAACGGACCGACTCTGTGTCGACTACCATCCATTGAACAAGAAGACTATAAAGAACAAGTACCCACTTCCCAACATCAACGAGCTATTTGAACAACTCAAAGGTGCTCAAGTATTCTCCAAGCTTGATCTCCGTATGGCCTATCACCAGATTCGCATTCGTGAAGAGGATATCCCCAAGACAGCATTCAGAACAAGCTATGGTTCATATGAATATACTGTCATGTCTTTCGGCCTCGTCAACGCTCCTCTGACATTCTCTCGCATGATGAATTTCATCTTCAACCCCTACACAAATGAATTAGTCTTGGTCTACCTCGATGACATTTTGGTATTTTCGAAGAACAAGGAAGATCATGCCAAGCACTTGCGTTTGGTGCTGGATAAGCTCAGAGAACATCAGTTCTATGCCAAGTTTTCAAAGTGCGAGTTTTGGCTTGATGAGGTTCTCTACCTTGGGCATATCATTTCTGCCAATGGCATAGCGGTGAATCCTGAGAACGTGTCTGCAATTGTGATTTGGGAACCACCTCAGAATGTGAAGCAACTCCGCAGTTTCCTTGGGCTCGCAAGCTATTGTCGAAGGTTCGTTGAGAACTTCTCTAAGATCGCGAAGCCTCTTTCCAGCCTTCTCCAGAAGCACGTGAAGTACATTTGGTCTCCTGAATGTGACATCGCTTTCAACACCCTGAAAGAGAAATTAGTCACTGCTCCAGTTCTGACTCCTCCTGATGAATCCAAACCGTTCGAGGTCTTCTGTGATGCCTCTCTTCAAGGTCTTGGTGTAGTGTTGATGCAAGAGAAGAAAGTTGTGGCTTATACCTCTCGCCAGTTGAAGCCCAATGAAAAGAACTACCCCACTCATGACCTCGAGTTGGCGGCAGTTGTGCATGCTCTTTTGACTTGGAGACATCTCTTATTGTGAAGAAAAGTGGACATCTTCACTAACCACAAGAGTCTCAAGTACATCTTCACTCAGCCTAATCTCAACCTCAGGCAGACTCGTTGGGTCGAAATGATTCAAGAGTATAATCCGAGTATCGAATATACTCCAGGCAAGGCCAATGTAATTGCTGACGCTTTGAGCAGAAAGGCTTACTACAACAGTTTGATTCTCAAGCCTTACCAACCCGAGCTTTGTGAAGCTTTCCACAAACTCAATCTGCAAGTTGTTCCTCAAGGTTTCCTCGCCAACCTCCAAGTCTCTCCTACTTTGGAAGATCAGATTTGCGATGCTCAACTTCTTGATGCTATGGTGAAGAAAGTGAAGATTGGGATTGCCAAGAGTCAACCTAATACAAGTGCTATCGCCTTGATGACAAGGATACTCTATTCTTCGAGGATCGCATTGTTGTGCCTAAAGGTGACCTTCGTAAAGTCATTATGAACGAGGCTCACAATTCACTCCTCTCTATCCACCCTGGAAGTACAAAGATGTACCATGACCTCAAGCAGTCATATTGGTGGACTCGAATGAAGCGCGAGATTGCTTAGTTCGTGAATGAATGTGATGTCTGCAGAAGAGTGAAAGCAGAACACCAACGACCAGCTGGTCTCCTCCAACCTCTTGCCATTCCAGAATGGAAGTTTGACCACATTGACATGGACTTCATGACTGGATTTCCAAAGTCCAAGCATGGCAATGATGCTATATTCGTTGTCATCGACAAACTCACTAAAGTGGCTCACTTTCTGCCTATCAAACAATCCATCACAGTAGGTCAATTGGCAGAGCTATATACCTCCCGGATTGTCTTGCTGCATGGCATTCCGCAGTTGATATCTTCAGATCGTGGCAGCATCTTCACCTCCAAGTTTTGGGATTCTTTTCAGAAGGCCATGGGCACCAACATCCATTTTAGCACAGCTTTTCATCCTGAAACTAGCGGCCAACTTGAGCGTCTCAATCAGATTCTCGAAGATATGCTCAGGGCTTGCGTTATCTCTTTCGATATGAAGTGAGAAGATTGTCTTGCATATGCCAAGTTCTCCTACAACAACAGCTTCCAAGCGAGTTCGGGCAAGGCCCCATTTGAAAATCTCTATGGCAGGAAGTGTCGTACTCCTCTTAACTGGTCAGAGACTGGTGAATGTCAACTTCTTAGCAATGACTTGATCACAGAGGCAGAAGAGATGTGCAAAGTCATTCATGATAATCTCAAAGCAGCACAATCACGCCAGAAGAGCTACTATTATAGTAAGCATCGTGATTTGTCTTTCAAGATTGGAGACCATGTTTACCTCCGCATCTCTCCAATGAAAGGTACTCATCACTTCGGTATCAAAGGGAAGCTTACCTCTAGATACGTGGGTCCTTTCAAGATCGTTAGCAAGAGAGGCGATCTCGCCTATCAACTCGATCTTCCCTCCAACTTTGCAAATGTGCACGACGTGTTTCACGTGTCTCAACTCCACAAGTTCTTCAAGACCCCTGACCGCACCGTCAACTTTGAAGACATTGATCTCCAAGAAGACCAATCTTATCATGAGGACCCAGTTGCTATCCTTGAAGAAACTAAGCGCAAGACTCACAACAAGTCAATCAAATTCCTCAAAGTCAAGTGGTCACACCATTCCGACCATGAAGCCACCTGGGAACGCGAGGATCACCTCCGTTCTGAGTCCCAGAGTTTATCCAGTCCTAGATCTCGAGACGAGATCCTTTCGTAGTGGTGGAGTGTTGTAACACCCCGGATGTAATTTACCTTATCTGACTCCAACTCTTGTCATTTTCGGCACTAAATTATTTTATTTTCTCCGTTTTCTGGTTTTTTCCTCCGTGTGTTTTTGTCTTTGTAATGCATCTCATATCATGTCATCATGTGCATTGCATTTGCATACGTGTTCGTCTCATGCATCCGAGCATTTTCCCCGTTGTCCGTTTTGCATTCTGGCGCTCCTATGTCACCCGGTGCCCCTTTCTACCTCTTTTCGTTTGTGGGTGTTAAACATTTCCGGATTTGACCGAGACTTGTCATGCGGCCTTGGTTTACTACCGGTAGACCGCCTGTCAATTTTCGTGCCATTTGGACTTCGTTTGATACTCCAACGGTTAACCGAGGGACCGAAAAGGCCTCGTGTGTGTTGCAGCCCAACACCCTTCCAATTTGGCCCAAACCCCATCAAAAACCCCTCCATCACCTAGAGCGTTCGATCACGAACGCGTGGCCGCAAATCGCACCTCATTTGGAGCTTCCTAGCTCCTCCTACCTATAAATATAGACACTCCCCCGAAATTTCGGGTCATTTCCAACCCTAACCTAGCCCCCTTCGTCCTCAGCGCGCCGGACATTGTTCGCAGGCGCTAGACACCGCCGCCACCCACTCCCGTGACGCCATGTGGCGCCCACGCGCCCACATCGCCGCCGGCCCGCTCGGTCCGCAGCAGGCCCGCGGGGCCCGAAGCCGCCGCCTCCCACGGGTCGCCTCCCCGCCGCCCGCGCTCGACTGCTCCGCCGCCCGATCCTCTTCCTCGCGCCTGGCGATGCCGTTCGCCCGCACCAGAGCCGCCGCCCTGCCAAACTCCACCTCACCGCCGGCGATGTCCTGCGCCGCAGCTCGCCTCCACCACGACCCCCTCGCCGTCCCTCGTCGCCCGGCGACAGATCCGGCCACTGCCGCCTCGCCCTCGCCACCCCTCGCCCGGATCTGGGCTCCGGCGACCTCCGACCTCGACTCCGGCGATGTTGATCCTCGGGAGGAGTGCCAGCTACAGTCTTGGCCCGATCCGATCTGGAAAACCCTAATTTCCCTCAGTTAACTTTTCCCTCTCCTCTTAGTATTTTTATGCAACTTTGACATGCCATAAATCTGCATCCATAGCTCCGATTCATGCGTGTAGCATATCAAAATGTTCGTATCGATGAGTACATCTTTTCATCTCATTGCATCATTTTCGTTTGAGCTCATCTTGATGCGTGAAATGCTGTTGGAAGAGGGCTATGTGATGAATTTGTCAGATCTGTTTCAGCAAATGGCCTTTTGTCATTTTTGCCATGATTAATGTGTGCATGCTATGATCCTGAGTTCTACATGTGTTTTGTTAAATGCCATGTTATCTTTACAGAGGTTCTTGCCATGTATTTTTGTGATCTTCGTGGTGACTATCACAAGCATGCAAAGTAGCTTACCCGGTGATGCTGATTTCAGGGACTTAGTTTTTCACTAAGTCCTTGTCCAGATTTTGTTTCTATGCCATATGTTCATGTTGTTTCCTAGTGATCTGTGCCTCTTTTGAGGATGATCAGTAAGGATGTTTTGTTAATATTGTGGTTCTATATCCATCCATGTCTTTGTTGGCAATTATGGATCACCCTGGCTTGAGTCAATCAAGCTCTACTTTTGCTATAAAATGATCCTGGCAGATTGTTGACATGTTTAGCCATTTTGCCGAGGATGTTACTATTTATCTGTGCATGCTATGTTGTTGTTCTTGCCATGTACGGCTTCTATGCCATGTCTTCTTGATGTGTGTATGCTTAGATTGTCATGCAATGATCTGTAGTGAGTGCATCGAGCTCCTAAACATGCCTACTCGTTAATCTGTTTTGCATGCTCCAGTTTTCACTAAGTCTGAATCTGTTTATGTTTTTGCTATGTTCACATGCTTTCAATTGTATTTTCCTATCCCTTTTGGCTCAAGGTCACTAAGGGACTTTTGTTATGTGCTTAGAGTATCTTCATGCCATGTCTTTCTTTGCCATGATATGTTCCCGTAGCATGTAGTTTTCATGCTCTAAACTGTGCTTCCTGATGATAAATTCCAGACTTGTGTTAATTTCACAAAGTGTGAAACATGTTATCATTTGCACTTTTGCCATGCTTGTTTGAACCTGTTAATGGATGAATTAGCCCAGTGTTCATCTTTTGTCAAGCATCATGAGTGGACCCCTTCCATGTATTTTGTTTCCATGTTTGAGTGTTGTAGCATATTTATCTTGTTGCATTTATATGGCTACTTGCTGATTATCGCACACCGGTGCCATATTTGTTTTGCTTGCCATTTCCAAACCGTGCATCCGATTCCGGTGATCTTTATATCGATTTCAACCGAAATCATATCACCTTTCTAGTGCACTCTTGGATTTACAAGTTGAGGCCAGGTTCAATCATTCCTTTGCAAATCTTGCGTATGCATCACATAACGCATCCCGCATATCATACCATGTTTGCATCATGTTATTTGAGCATTGTACGTGGTTGATTGTGTTCCTTTTGCTTGTTGTTCTTGTTTGGGTAGAGCCGGGAGACGAGTTCGTGAACGAGGAGCCCATTGAGTTTCCTTACGAGGATCAAGGCAACTCTGAGAACTTTGCAGGCAAGATGACCATACCGTCGAAATCACTTCTATCTTTGCTTGCTAGATGCTCGCTCTTTTGCTACGCCTATGCTATGATACCTACCACTTGCTTATCATGCCTCCCATATTGCCATGTTCAGCCTCTAACCCACCATGTCCTAGCAAACCATTGTTTGGCTATGCTACCGCTTTGCTCAGCCCCTCTTTTTAGCGTTGCTAGTTGCAGGTGAAGATTGGAGATTGTTCCTTGTTGGAACATGTTTATTGCTGGGATATCACAATATTATCTTGTTTATCTTAATGCACCTATATACTTGGTAAAGGGTGGAAGGCTCGCCCTTTCGCCTAGTGTTTTGTTCCACTCTTGCCGCCCTAGTTTCCGTCATCTCGGTGTTATGTTCCCGGATTTTGTGTTCCTTACACGGTTGGGTTATAATGGGAACCCCTTGACAATTCGCCTTGAATAAAACTCCTCCAGCAATGCCCAACCTTGGTTTTACCATTTGCAACCTAGCCTCTTTTTCCCTTGGGTTTCCGGAGCCCGAGGGTCCTTTTATTTAAACCCCCCCCCCCCGGACCAGTGCTCCTCTGAGTGTTGGTCCAAACAGAGCCACTTGCTGCGCCACCTCATTGAAACTTGAGGGTTGGTTTTAGTTGTACGTAGTGTTCATTTGAGTGTGCCCTGAGAACGAGATATGTGCAGCTCCTATCGGGATTTGTCGGCACATTTGGGCGGTGTTGTTGGACTTGTTTTACCATTGTCGAGGATGTCTTGTATCCGGGATGCCGAGTCTGATCGAATTGTCTTGGGAGAAGGAATATCCTTCGTTGACCGTGAGAGCTTGTGATGGGCTAAGTTGGGACTCCCCTGCAGGGATTTGAACTTTCGAAAGTCGTGCCCGCGGTTATGGGCAGATGATAATTTATTAATGTCCGGTTGTAGATAACATGAAACTTAACTTAATTAACATGCACCAACCATGTGTGTAACCGTGATGGTCTCTTCTCGGCGGTGTCCGGGAAGTGAACACGCTGTTGGAGTAATGCTTGACGTAGGTTGTTCTAGGATCACTTCTTGATCATAGTTGTCCGACCGTGCTTTTGCTTTGTCTTCCCGCTCTCTTTTGCGAATAGGTTAGCCACCATATATGCTAGTCGCTTGCTGCAGCTCCACCTCATACCTTTGCCTTACCTATTAGCTTAAATAGTCTTGATCGCGAGGGTGTGAGATTGCTGAGTCCCCGTGACTCACAGTTTACTTCCAAACCAGATGCAGGGACCGATGATACCGCTCCAGACGATGCGCTTGAGATCAAGTGGGAGTTCAATGAAGACTCTCGTTGTTACTATGTGTCTTTCCCAGATGATCAGTAGTGGTGCCCAGTTGGGGTGATCGGGGACTTTGTCGCATTTGGGGGTTGATCTTTATTTTGGTACCGTAGTCGGACCCTGAGTGTATTGGATGAATGTAATGTTATTCATGTACTTGTGTGGCGTGGCTAGTGTAAGCCAACTATGTATCCTTCCCCTTTTATTTATACTACATGGGTTGTTTGCGAAGATTACCTCACTTGCGACATTGCTTTCAATGCAGTTATGCCTCTAAGTCGTGCTTCGACACGTAGGTGATATAGCCGCATCGAGGGTGTTACATTTGAACACAAGAAAGTGCCTCCTTATTACTCGCAAAATAAAAATGATTCCTCCCCCTGATAGCTGGGACTGACCAGCTATATCTTCACACTCAAGGAAGTGTGTCCTTATCCTCCCTGACCGCTGGGACCCACCGGTCAAAGTGTCTGTCTAGTCGGGAACGTGTACGTACATACTGGTTGATCGGTCTCTCTGCAAGTATGAACCATTGCCGAGTAGCAGAGGCACGTGTCGTTGTAGAGCACCCGACATAGCAGTTCACGCAGTCCCGTCTATATCCTATACACGTACGTACAGCCACAGGGCAAAAAATACGGCCACGTATGTCCATACGGGCGAGGTCTCGAGCGCGTACTCGCACATATATACGGACGGCCAGGGCTTGTGTACATGGAGAGGCAACAGGACGGTAGCAACGGCAACCTGTTCATCCGGCATCGATCCGGCTGGGTCGGACTGAAGAAACAACGTCATATTCATTGGGAGGCACCCGACTGAGTCGGAATGCGTCGTGTTCATTGGGAGCCAACCTGCTTGGATGGAATAGCCGATTGAAACGAGGCCTGGTGTACCAGAGAATAGAGGAAACAACCTTCTGTTCGACCGACCACGGTCGAATTGGGATCCTATTCATCGGGAGGGGTGTGCGCAAAATGGAGGAAACGGACTTGTGTTGGAGCGTTACGGTCGAAATGGGGGTCCTTTTCATCGGGAGGGGTGTGGCATACCGCAAAACAGGACTCCACGGACTACTGTTCATCTCCACTGTCGACCTCCTCCAGCCTCCACGGGCTATTGTTCATCCACCATCGACCTCCTCCAGCCTCCACCTGCAACTGTTAATCCGTAGGCTCCTGTTCATCCACCGGCTATGGTTCAACCATCCCTCTCCACAGGGTCCTATTCAACCACCCCTCCACGGGCTACTGTTCATCCAGCCCTCTACCGGCTACTGTTCAACTAGCCCTCCATGCGGTCCTATTCATCCAGCCCTCCACGGGGTCCTGTTCATCCACCCCCAACTGGCTCGATCGGGGTCCTATTCATCCAGCGGCAACGACCTCTACTACCACAAGGTCATGTTCATCCAACCCCCCATCGGGAACTGTTCATCCACCCCCCCAACAATGCTCATTGTTCATCAAGAGGCAACAGGTTCGATCGGCTTCAGTTAGCAGCAGTAGATGTCGGATTTCGGGTTCCGAAAAACCCTTGAGGTTCGAACACTGGGGTGCGCACGAAGATCACCCCCTCTCTAGCTCGCGCACTCAACGATCTCATGGCCTAGCCTGACGGACCTAACGAACATGAGACACAAGATGTATACTGGTTCAGGCCACCATTGTGGTGTAATACCCTACTCCAGTGTGGTGTGGTGGATTGCCTCTTGGGTGAGGATGAACAGTTACAAGGGAAGAACAACCTCCTGAGGAGAGGTGTTCTTGTGCTTGGCGGAGTTGTGTGAGGCTATGGATGGAATGGCTTCGATCCAAGATCCGATGAGATCCCTAGCTATGGTGGTGGCTACTCCTATTTATAGAGGCCGTAGTACTCTTTCCAAATATTGAGCGGGAAGGGATCCCAAAACGGCCAATTTGCACGGGGATAACGAGTACAAGATATCCTGACAAAAGTAGTCTTTGCCTGCCAAAGGCTCTGGTGGTGACATCGTCTTGGGCTCGACGGTGACCTCCGTCCTGCCTCCTGCTGGTCTTGGTCTTGTTGCACCGATATGGAAACCTTTGCCTGATGCCTCGGAACTCCTCGCCTGCGCTTGCCTCCTTAACACCAAAGAGGGAACAAGGACACTGTGCTCGCTGGCGCCCGCCTGGTCTTGATCGTCATGGCTTACGTCATTGGAACCTCACGAGGTTCGCCTTGCCTTGATCTCTCTACCCCTGGCGAGCCAGCCTGGTGAGGCCGCTCTTGAGGAGGGCTTGCGTCGTCTGCCTCGCGAGGCTTGGCCCCTCGTGAGGGTCTTGGGTGTTTGCTGGTGAAGATGGGCCGTACGGGGTCGCTGGCGGAGCCACACTGCGGGCCGCAGGCAGGCAAGTCTGGGGACCCCCGTTCCCAGAATGTCAACAGTAGCCCCCGGGCCCAAGGCGTGCTCGGGCTTGGCTTCGAGGCGAAGCCAAAGGGCAATTGCGGAGCGCCGCGGGCCCCAACAGCATGCAGCCTTGGTTGACGGGTGGTGAGTGATTTGACATGGGCGTCTCCTCTTCCCCACGCTGCCACGACAACTGCCCGACTTGACGGGTCCTTGTTGCATGCAGGAAATATCATTATTACCTTGGTCGTGGAGGCCGGCAGTTGGCCTCGCCTTGGCTATAAATGGGAAGTGGGTGCGGAGCCCCCATCACCCGTCTCTTCATTGCTTCTCCCGCTTCTTGTCCTTCTTTGCTCCACTCCTTGCTGGTGTAGTCCTGGCGCCAATTCGGAGGTTCTCGGACGCGGAGAAGGGCAAGACTCCCCTCAACAAGCCGGAGCTGCTCCCGCCGAAGAAGAGGAGGTCCCATCATCGCGAGATGGTCGCGAGGCTGGTGGTGTCGCGGCTGTGGTATGAGAAGCCACCTCCTAGGTACCCGTTGCCCTTGTATGCTCACGCCGATGATTCTGGAGGGAGGAGCGATGAGCGCGGCCGCCCGCACCAGGGCCATGGCCGCCATGCCATGGAGGCGCACGCCGTCTCCCTAGGGGTCCATGTTGCGGACTCCTCATGTGAGCTCATGCTGTGGGTGGTGATGCCCCTGAGCACTTGGATTCACCTTCAGTAGTTCTTCACCGCCGAGATGCCGCCGAGGGGCCCTCTCGAGCTTTGGATGCAGCACACCGACTGCGACGCCCCGACGATTGGACTAGAAGTTGAAGCCGTCGCCTCCGGGAGGATCTTCATGACTCGAGGCTGGGGCGAGGTCGCCCGAGTCTGCCACGCGAACGGTGCCCTCGCCATCCAATTAGAGTATGATGTCGCCTCCACACTGTTCTTGAAGGTCTTCAATTAGGAAGGCCGCCGCTTGGGGTGCTTCCCTGATGGGGGTCGCCAAGACGGTGCAGTGGCGGGCACCGAGCCTGCCGCTGGACTCGCCCGCAGCTACTCCAGCGACAGCGGTGACTCCTGGTGGTCCAGTGACTCTCCCGAGCTCGTGGAGTCTCCGGAGACAAGCGAGGACAGCTACGTGCCCCCGAGCTCTCGTCGGGCTTGGAGCAAGGTCGCCGCGTCTGCCGCCGCCGCCGTTGATCTGGATGGGGTTGGCGCCGGCGTTCCGTGGCCCACTGTTGATGATGGCGTCGACGACGTCCGGTGCGTGTAGATAGAGCTCCTAGGAATTCCGTTCCTTTTGTTCCCTGTGAGGAATCAAACGGACCCCGCGGGGGTGTGTAAAGCATCTATAATGCCTTTTGTTGATATTATCCTTATTGTGAAAATTTGCGAGCACATGTCATGTTGATGCTCGGTTTCCCCCTTTCCAATCTTGCGGCAGCTTGGTGCTCTATGCTGATAGGTCCCGGTCCACAGGCTGGCTGCAGCCGTCGCTGTTATGCTAGGTCGCGATGTCGTGGTCAAGGCCAGGAGGTGAGCGGCCCAAGGTCCAGTAAGAGCTCCTGAGGCGCGATGCTCAAGAGGTCCCCTTTAGCACGCAAGCAGCTACTTGAGAATGGGAAATGGAGGCGATGTTGCCACAGCATGGCAGCAAAAAGGCAAGAATCTTAGGTCATAGTGATGGGTCAGTCCAGGTACAAGACTTATCTTGGCATTCCGAGCTGGTTTCCCGTGACACACCAGACTTGGGTGTTAGTCGCTGCTGGGTAGCTAGGTTAGTCCCGTGTGGGCCTCCGCCTCTTCTCCATGTTCTTCCTAGTGCTCTACGTCCTCAGGTCCCGGCCCTCGAGCGAGCTCAGCCACCACTGGTATGCCAGGTCACGATGCTGTGGTCAAGGCCAGGGGGTGAGGGCTCGAGAGCTAGTAAGAGCTCCTGAGTCGCGATGCTTAGGAGCTCCCCTTTTAATGCGCAAGTGAATTGCATGGGAGAAGAGAGAGAGTCCACGGCACCGCCTGCTATAGTCCTCAAGAAGTTCCTGCACGTCAGCGCGGGGAGGGGAACAAATTGCCGCGGTGATCGCCTGTCCGTTGCTGGCCTGTGGGAGGGGACTCCCTACTGCGGAGAGGCCCCGGGGCATGTACAGCCCTGCCCTGGCATGCGGCTTGCATGGCAGGGTTAGGAGAGGTGTATCTGCGCGCTCGTGAGCCAGCGCGGGACTCACGAGGCCCTACCTCAGGGCGGGTTGCGCATGGTCTTGATTCTTGATGGTTGTGGCGTTCCTGCGAGACGGTTAGACAACCTATGGCGAAAGGATTTCCTGAGGCTATCGCACGAGAAGGCCAAGCACCAACGACCCCAGGAGGTGACGTGAACGGGGCAGGCCCGCCAGACAAAGCTCAGCCGTTGGGTTTATCGAAGCTGCAGGGACGGGCCCGGGCACAGATGCCGTCTCTAGCCTTCCTATGTGAAGGATCTTGAAGAAAGACGATCGGGGTGCAGCTCCCATGGTGGGTGACAATCAAGCAGGTGATAACCATAGATAGATTATGCATGAGAAGCAAACTGGCTCAGGTAAATGTGAGAATGATACACACCACTGGGTCACACCCGAGCGGCTTAGGGATGATGCAGCCCGCGGGGCGCCCAGTAATGCCCCGGACACACCCGCCGGTGGTCGTTACTCCTAGCGGGATCTAGACTGGCCCCACAGATCAGTACTAGTCTTTTCTGCGCACTTTGTCCTCACTCATGCACACCCGGGAGCAACTTCCTAGTCGGTCACCCATCCTGACACTACTCCAAGATGAGCAAGCTTAACTTTGGAGTTCTGTCCGAATGGGCTCCCGAAAAAGAAGGAATTCCTTATTGATATGAGTAGTCTATCATCCCTAATAAGCCAGGCCATCACACGCCCCCAGCAAGGTAAGCTAAAAATGCAAGTGGATACATGCCACAGGGACTGACCCAAGCGACCTGGGAATGATGCAGCCCACGGGCGCTCCCAGCTAAATGAACTTGGAGAGATGTCACCTGGTTTGGTTGTCGAAGAAGTGTTGGGGTAGCTGAAGACGCGTAGCGAAGAAGTCGCCCCTAACGAGGCGTAGAGGCCCTGAGCCTTGGGAGGCTCTGGAGGCTCGGGCGGCCTCCGGAGGACCGTCTCCATCTCCGCCAGGACTGCGCGATGCCTGTCCTCCTGACCCGCCATGACGCTCCGCAGGTTGCGCTGGAAGGCGGCTATCGGTGTCCAAACCGCGGATCTCGGGTAGGGGGTCCCGAACTGTGCGTCTAGGCCGGATGGTAACAGGAGGCAGGGAACATGATGTTTTACCCAGGTTCGGGCCCTCTTGATGGAGGTAAAACCCTACATCATGCTTGATTAATATTGATGATATGGGTAATACAAGAGTATATCTACCACGAGATCAAGGAGGCTAAAACCCTAGAAGCTAGCCTATGATATGATTGTTTTATATGGAGTTGATTGCCTACGGACTACAACCCTCCGGTTTATATAGACACCGGATAGGGTTAGGGTTACATAGAGTCGGTTACAATGGTAGGAGATCTTGAATATCCGCATCGCCAAGCTTGCCTTCCACGCCAAGGAAAGTCCCATCCAGACACGGGATGAAGTCTTCAATCTTGTATCTTCATAGTCCTGGAGTCCGGCTGAAGGTATAGTCCGGCTACCCGAACACCCCCTAATCCAGGACTCCTTCAGTAGCCCCCGAACCAGGCTTCAATGACGACGAGTCCGGCGCGCAGATTGTTCGGCATTGCAAGGCGGGTTCTTCTCAAAACCTTGTGTACCTATAGGAATAATGTCCGATTTTTGCAATGTAGTGCTCCTCGGCTTCCACGCCGTATAATGGCCACCTTCCACGTGTCAAACAAATGCGAAAAGCCGGGGCGTTTTTACATCCACACCCCTAGCCGTATAAATGAGCCGCCTATTTAACGGGATGGGGATTTAGGTCCAAACCACATCTTCTCCTTTCCGCGAGTTATCATCAGAGCGCTTCCAGCAAAGGTCCATTCCAACATGACCAGCCATCGCAGCTCCTCCCCTCGCCACTCCGGTCCCAAACCTGGGGACTGGGAGAGTTGCACCATCCCGCATAGCGAGTTAGTGTCACTTCAGGCCAAGGGATTTCTCCCTCAGGCATACATGGTCCCGGTCCGAGCCGGTCTCGCCACCTACAATGGCGGAAAACAAGCGGAGAGCACCCCCAATCCTTCTAAAGGAGAGCAGATGTGCCTCGTCCCCTATCTAATAAGGGGACTGGGATTTCCAATTCATCCATTTCTCCGCAGGCTTCTGGAGTTCTACGGCCTCCAGCTGCACAATCTCACGCCCGCCTCCGTATTGCATATTGCGGGTTTCGTCGCCCTTTGCGAGCTATTTTTAGGCATTGAGGCTCATTACGCGCTGTGGAAGAGGTTATTCTGCCTGGTGCCCCGTTCTCGAGGGGTCTATATACCAAGTGGGCGAAGCCGAAGTATGGCGCATCGCCGGGACCGGATACCTATCCGGAACCCCAAAGAAGGCGTCTGAGGACTGGCCTTCGGAATGGTTTTACATAGATGACGTCCTGCTACTGGACCCTATCTGGGTCGGTCTCCCTGAGTTCAACAGTGCTCCATTGAAGAAACGCTTCAGCTGGCGTCCGCGAAGCTCTCCGAGAGAAAGCGACAGAGACATCCTTTACCTGATGGGCCGGATAAGACTGTTGGCTCATTCCGGACTAACCATGATTGGAGTCATGGCCGCATGCATTATGCAGGGGTGCAGCCACTTCAATATAGAGGCCACCCCATGTGGGATTTCAACGGGGAGGATGACGCCACCCATTACGGTCATAAGGGGCCGGCCTCAGCTGCCGCTCTAGTAAAGATCTTATCCTCTTTGTACAAGGGAGAAAAAAAGGAATTCCTCCGCGTCAACCCGCATGCCGGATTTACTATGTACGATCCTCCATGTTGGGTAAGTGAACAACTGCACTTGCCCGTTTGTTTTATACTCCCACGGTTAGATATGTAGTCTAACGACTTCAATGCAGGAACTGCGACAGGTGGTAATGGATATAAACAGCCGCCCTCCACAGCCCGAGGACCCAGAACGGTCCCTCGATCCGAACTCCAAATAGGATCCGGACATATCGGTGGAGCTTATCGACGGGGTGTTCCATCAGCTAAGCAAGGACAATACCTTGGTAGCCATCATGGCCGATTACCCAGGGTTAATCCCGGCCTCCCAGGTGACAGAACCCGAAGTCTCATTCCCTTGAGAGAGATTTCACTCTCACGTATTCCGGTGTTTCTGACGACAACCGTGTTTTGCAGTGGAGATTTCTGAGGTAGGAGGCCGAACCTGCGGCGGCTAGCCAACGAGCGGCCGCAGGGCCCCGTGGGGCAAAAAGGAATGTAGTCCGGACTGAGATGCCGGCGCACCCTCTGTTTCCCTGGTGTTATTCTGTCAGGGCATATTAACATTCGTGCTTTCTTCAGAACGAAGAGACCTCGCCGGACTACATCCGAAGAGGTTGCCAATCGCACCTCCACCAGCCAGGCTCCAATGTCTAGCTAGGAAGCGGAGGCGAGCACAAGGCACGCACCGGACGCTCCTCCGACAGAGGATGCAGACAGGCTGTCTGCCACAAATTTTGAAGTGGAGAGTGCCATGAACCACAGGCGTCGCCGGACAGTTCTACGTGACGCTTGTTTCTCCCAAGAGGCTTTAGATGCCTTTAATTCAGGAGATGCGTACCTCCGTGCCGCTCAAAATGGTTTAGCCAGAGCCACGGAGCAGTATGTAAAAGACATACGGGTAAGAAATTTTTTGTCAAATATATTATATATATATATATATATATATATATACCAGTAGCCCCCGAGACTTGAAACAGTTAGAGCAACTGATTTAAGGATCATTTAATATGCAGGTTCTTATAGAGAAGAATACTGTACTGTCCCAGGAGCTGGAAAAGTGCAAGGCCCAACTAGAGGCCGCACTAGCCGCAGCAGGGGAGCCCAAAGAGACCCCCTCAGGTAAGATACACTTCGAAAGATTAGTATTGTGCGGTGTGGGTGCAAATCTGACAAATCATGTTGCAGATGGCGCCGGACTCGATCCGGAAAAGCAACAACTCTTACGCCAGCTAAAGGCCGGTGAGAGTACGTTGACAAAGGTGAGGCGAGAGAAGAATGATCTTCAGGATGCCAACACCAAGCTGGACGTCGAACTTAAAGATGTTCGGGGCCAGCTGTCGGACTCCACGAAGGAGAATCAGCGGCTTCGACGCGGCATATTCAGTAAGTGCTTGAATGAACTTTGAAAAAAGCGTTTGGCGAGGAAGTCGACTAACAGAGTAATGTCTGTAGGTAAGCTCACAGGTCGTCCTGCAGAGGAGATGCCCCGTTCTACGAGTGACCTTCTTCCCGAACTCATGCAACTGCACGAGCGAATTCGGCAGGCGATGCGAGGCATTGCCCAAGCCTTATGGCCTGCCCACTCCATGCCCGAGGGCCTTGGAGAGCTTGCGGAGAAGCTGAAGGGAGCTCGGTGGCGCTTCCGGTTGTGGAAGATATCGGCCTGCCGACAAGGTGCTAGGGAGGCCTGGGCCATGGTGAAGACCCGTTTTACAAAGTCTGACCCAAACCACATGGCCGAGGTCAGACCAGTGGGGCCTGACGGGAAGGAGATCCTTGTAAGCTTAGTATACGGCCAAGTAGAGTTAGCCGCGAAGTATTCCCAGCAGGACTGTAAATTAGACAGCCTGTTAGATGGTATAGAAGAGGAATACAATCAGTCAGAATGACTATGTAATTTTGAATTGACATGTGTAATGCCTTCTAGCCGGATTGTAGATCGTTTGTCGTTGCCGACCTTTTCGCTTCAACCTCGGGACCTGACGGTCCGGAGTGTGTCCGAATACCATAGCGGTTATATAAGAACTGGGGTATGCGTGGAGACCAGGCGTAGGGTCATAAGTGGTTTATCAGACAAGTGCCCAACTAGTTATGTTATATTACATGTTTAGTAAGAAACATCTTCCAGAGAGAATAGTTCCATTAAGGGTTCCTTTCGCTAGGAGGCATGCCCTAAAGTGCATGTCCGGACTGCGTGAAAAGACGCAAAAAAAGCATCTGGGGGCGCATAAAATGAGTAAAAAGATCATCTTTTATTTCACTGACTGAATATTCTCTTAAGAACGCTAGCTTTCGGCTTCACCCAGTCTGAGGTACACATCCGGCTGACCCGGCAGTAACAATCGCAGAGGTGCTCCCTTTACCTCCTAGACGAACAATCGGGAACGTAGGGGTAAGCACAGGAGCCAGGCAACCCAACTTGGCCAAAACTTAAGTCATATCGATGCATATAATGGTGAAGAAAAGGGTACATGCAGAAGTTTGACGCATGTGTTGGGCGTGAAGCCCGTATAAATAAGCTTCTGTTAAAGAAGCCCCCAGGTTTAATGAGCGCGAGTGGCACGTCACTAGATGAGCCTTTAAGGGCTATAAAAGAAAAGAGGGGAAGGAGAGAAATGTAAGAAAAAATGAAAAAAAATGGATAGAGGAAGGAGACGAACACACAGTCCGGCGCTAGGCATAGAATCTTCGGAGACGGGTGGTGTTCCACGGGTTCGGCTCGAGTCGGTTATCCGACGCATCTCGCAGGCGGTACGCCCCACCAGTCAGGACTTGGTCGATTATGAATGGACCTTCCCACTTGGGCTTGAGTTTGTCCTTTTTCTTATCCGGCAGGCGTAGAACTAGTTCGCCAACATTGTAATTTTTGGCCTGTACTTCTCTGCTTTGATATCTTCGGGCCTGCTGTTGATAAAATGTGGAACGGGCTTTTGCCACGTCACGCTCCTCCTCCAAGGCGTCCAAGTTGTCCTGCCGATCGAGCTCGGCCTCTCTTTCTTCGTACATGCGCACTTCTAGGTGAGTCATGAATTATGTCGTAGGGCAGAACTGCCTCTGCGCTGTACACCATAAAAAATGGTGTGTAACCGGTGGTGCGATTTGGCGTGGTCTGTAGCCCCCATAGCATGGAGTCGAGCTCCTCTACCCAGTGCGTGTTAAATTCCTTGAGGGACCGCACCAGTCTGGGTTTAATGCCGCTCATGATAAGACCATTTGCGCGTTCGACCTGGCCATTGGTTTGTGGGTGATAGACGGAAGCATAATCGAGCTTGATGCCCATGTTTTTGCACCAAAGCTTTACCTCGTGGGCGGTAAAGTTTGTGCCGTTATCGGTTATGACGCTGTGGGGGACGCCATAACGGTGTACAACCCCGGATATGAAGTCTATCACAGGTCCGGATTCGGCCGTTTTAACAAGCTTGGCTTCTATCCATTTGGTGAACTTATCCACCATGACCAGTAAGTATTTTTTCCTGTCGGTCCCACCTTTAAGGGGTCCGACCATGTCAAGCCCCCAGACCGCAAAAGGCCAGGTGATGGGTATAGTTTGGAGTGCGGTGGGTGACATATGGCTTTGGTTGGCAAAAAGTTAGCAACCAGCGCATCGTTGGACTAGGTCCTGAGCGTCTGCCCGGGCCGTCGGCCAATAAAAGCATGTACGGAAAGCCTTGCTAACAAGGGACCGAGCAGCGGCGTGGTGACCACCGAGTCCGGCATGAATTTCAGCCAGAAGGTTCTGCCCTTCCTCTTTGGAGATGCACCTTTGAAGGACTCCGGTAGTGCTCTTCTTATAGAGCTCTCCCTCATGGACTCTATAGGCTTTAGATCGCCGCACTATGCAGCGGGCCTCGTTTTGGTCCTCCGGGAGTTCCTGCCTAGTAAGGTAGGCTAGGAATGGTTCTATCCACGGGGCGATAACCGCCATTATGATGTGGGCTGAAGGTGTAATTTCATTGGCAGAGCCTCCAATTGTGTCAGATTGTTCGGCGTCGAGTGGTGCGGCTGGGTCCGGGCTGTTATTTGCGGGTTCCCCCTCCCATGCTACGGATGGCTTGAACAATCTTTCCAAAAAGATGTTGGGGGGGACTGCATCGCGTTTTGCTCCGATACGTGCCAGGACGTCCGCTGCTTGATTGTTTTCTCGGGCTATATGGTGCAACTCCAGCCCTTCGAACCGAGCTGACATTTTTAGGGCGGCGTTGCGGTAAGCTGCCATTTTTGGGTCCTTGGCGTCGAAGTCTCCATTTATTTGGGATATCGCAAGGTTTCAATCCCCGCGTACCTCTAGGCGCTGGATACCCATGGATACTGCTATCGGGAGACCATGTAGGAGGGCCTCATATTCGGCTGCATTGTTGGAATCCGTGTACATGATTTGGAGCACATATTGGACTGTGTCTCCTATGGGGGACGTCAGGACGACGCCGGCCCCCAGTCCAGCCAACATTTTGGAGCCATTGAAATGCATAATCCAATTTGAATATGTGCCGTACTCTTTAGGGAGCCCGGCCTCTGTCCATTCTGCGACGAAGTCGGCCAAAGCTTGCGATTTTAATAGCTCGCCGTGGCTTATAGGTTATATCAAACAGGAGAAGCTCGATGGCCCATTTTGCAATCCGGCCCGTTGCATCGCGGTTGTTGATAATATCGTTTAGTGGCACTTCCGAGGCTACTGTTATGGAACACTCTTGAAAGTAGTGTCGTAGCTTCCGGGATGCCATGAATACCGCGTATGCAATCTTTTGATAATGCGGGTATCGTGATTGGCATGGAGTGAGGACAGTGGACACTTAGTAGACCGGCCTTTGAAGGGGGAATTTGTATCCGTCCGTTTCCCGCTCGACAACGAGCACTGCGCTGACAACTTGGTGTGTTGCTGCAATGTACAATAACATTGGTTCGCCGGTGATTGGCGCGGCCAGGACTGGGTTGGTTGCCAATATGGCTTTTATTTCATCAAGTCCGGCCATGGCGGCATCCGTCCACTCGAAGTGTTCGGTGCGCCGAAGGACGCGATAAAGGGGTAGTGCCTTTTCTCCCAAGCGGGAGATGAAGCGGCTTAAAGCCGCCACGCGCCCGGTTAATTTTTGTATTTTTTTAAGGTCCTTTGGGACATCCAATTGTGACAAAGCTCGGATCTTGGCTGGGTTTGCTTCAATTCCTCTACCGGATACAATGAAGCCCAAGAGCTTTCCGGCTAGAACGCCGAAGACGCATTTTTCTGGGTTGAGCTTGATGTCATATTGTCGGAGGTTATCGAATGTAAGCCTCAAGTCATTTACTAGGGATTTGACATGTCTTGATTTGACGACCACATCATCCACATACGCCTCCACTGTTTTGCCGATCTAGTTTGCCAGACATGTCTGGATCATGCGCTAATATGTTGCGCCGGCGTTTTTCAGCCCGAAGGGCATTGTGTTGAAGCAGAATGGGCCGTATGGTGTGATGAATGCTGTTGCAGCTTGGTCTGATTCTGCCATCTTGATTTGATGGTAACCGGAGTATGCGTCGAGGAAACACAACAGATCGTGTCCTGCGGTGGCATCGATAATTTGATCGATGCGGGGGAGAGGGAAGGGATCCTTTGGGCAAGCCTTGTTAAGGTCTTTAAAATCGACACACAGGCGCCAGGATTTGTCCTTCTTTGGTACCATCACCAGGTTTGCTAGCCAGTCCGGATGTTTTATGTCTCTGATGAATCTGGCCTCCGATAGCTTGGCTAGCTCCTCTCCCATAGCCTGTCTCTTGGGTTTGGAAAAACGCCGAAGGGCTTGTTTGACAGGTTTAAATCCTTTTAGGATATTTAAGCTATGTTCGGCCAGCCTGCGTGGGATCCCTGGCATGTCTGAAGGGTGCCAGGCGAAGATGTCCTAGTTCTCTTGTAGGAACTCTCGCAGTGCGGCGTCTGCATCAGGGTTCAGTTGTGCCCCGATTGAAGCTGTTTTATTGGGGTCCGTTGGATGGACCTGGAATTTGACTATTTCGTCGGCTGGCTTGACGGATGTGGATTTGGATCTCTTATCGAGTATCACATCATCCCTGTTAACCATGGAGCGCAGTGCAGTCAGTTCCTCGGCCGCTAAGGCTTCGGATAGCGCCTCAAGGGCTAATGCGGCCGTCTTGTTTTTGGCGGAGTGCTATGTCCGGATCACTAGCTAGAGTGATAATTCCATTCGGCCCGGGCATCTTAAGCTTCATGTACCCGTAATGGGGTATTGCTTGGAAGATTGTGAATGCTTCCCGCCCTAGTAAAGCGTGATATCCGCTCTTAAACGGGGCCATCTGAAACATGACTTCTTCGGACCTGTAATTATCCGGCGTGCCGAACACCACATCTAGTGTGATTTTTCCTGTGCAGTGCGCTTCCCGACTGGGGATTATTCCTCTAAAGGTTGTGCTGCTTCGCTCGATGCAGTTCCAGTCTATTTCCATTTTTGAAGGGTTTCCTCATAAATGAGGTTCAGTCCGCTGCCTCCATCCATGAGCACCTTGGTGAGGCGAAAGCCGTCCACTATGGGACTGAGGACCAATGCGGCTGGTGCTCGGGCTGTTCGGAATCGAGGTTCATCACTTGCGTTGAAGGTAATGGCAGTGTCGCTCCATGGATTTATTGTTGCAACTTGATAGACTTCGGCGAGGTTGCGGAGTGTTCTTTTTCGCACATTGTTTGATGCGAAAGTCTCGAAGACTGTGAGAACGGTACTGGTGTCCTTGGGCTGGCTTTCTGCGGCCTCTGGAATTAAGAGGTCCTCACCGATTTTGGCCACCTACCAGAGTATCCAACATGCTCTAAGGCTGTGAGTTGGTGTGGCGTCCTCTGTATTGTGAATTCTACAGGGTCCATCAAGCCATCTTTCTAGTACGGTTCCATGCCCTGTAGAGGGTTTTGGCTTTTTGGTGTTTATCCCGGGTGTCCTGTGATGATGCACCCTCTTAGTTCGGACGGGATTACTATTCAAGGCCGGATTATCCCAAAAATTTATTTCGATTTTCCAAGCGCTTTCCGTCGCACAGTATTTTTGTACTATGGACGCCAAGTCAGCGAAGCGTGTGATATCACCACGACTTACGGCGTGAAGGATTCCCTTGTCCGTGCAATTACCGCAAAAAATTGAGATTGCGTCTTCCTCGCGGCAATCCTTTATCCTGTTCATAACCAGGAGGAATCTGGCCAAGTAATGATGTACTGTTTCCTCGGGCCTCTGCCTGATTTGGGAGAGATTGCTTATGATTTGGTGGGCGGGTGTCGTTGAATCTGAAACCTCACCCAATCCAAGATTCGGAGGCCGAAGAGTTTCCGGACTCTGAAGTTCGGATTCTTGGATGTTGTCCAGTGAATCTGGTCCATTGCCTGATCCTAAGCTCAAGTCTTGAGTTATATCTCCCCCTCCACGGGTATCCGGCTTGGAGGGGTCGGGAATTTGGACATAGCTAGTCCTTAAAATAGATGAAGGGTCACCGCACAGCGTCTCTACCACGGCGACGTGGTGGGTGACTTGGGGAGAGTTAATTTCTCTTAGATCGGGTTTAAGCCCAACCTGGTCGTAATCCGTAGCGACCCCCAGGGCGGCGATGCGATCCAAGAGCTCGTTTACGGAAGAGAGATCCATTGGATCTAGCTGCTCGACGAGCTCCGAGCTGACGTGTAGGTTGCTTTTGATGACCCGAGAGGTCACCGTCGGCGCAACAGCCGAACAGGCGGTCATGAGGAAACCACCTAGCCGGAGGGTTTGGCCGACAGCCAAGGCTCCCTTAGCAACGGCGCCGTCTTTAAAGACGGGAGGAGGCATCCTTCCTGATTGTGACGGCATAGAGGAACTCTCAATGAAAGCACCAATGTCGGTGTCAAAACCGGCGGATCTCGGGTAGGGGGTCCCGAACTGTGCGTCTAGGCCGGATGGTAACAGGAGGCAGGGAACACGATGTTTTACCCAGGTTCAGGCCCTCTTGATGGAGGTAAAACCCTATGTCCTGCTTGATTAATATTGATGATATGGGTAATACAAGAGTAGATCTACCACGAGATGAAGGAGGCTAAAACCCTAGAAGCTAGCCTATGGTATGATTGTTGTATATGGAGTTGATTGCCTACGGACTACAACCCTCCGGTTTATATAGACACCGGATAGGGTTAGGGTTACATAGAGTCGGTTACAATGGTAGGAGATCTTGAATATCCGCATCGCCAAGCTTGCCTTCCATGCAAAGGAAAGTCCCATCCGGACACGGGACGAAGTCTTCAATCTTATATCTTCATAGTCCTGGAGTCCAGCTGAAGGTATAGTCCGGCTACCCGAACACCCCCTAATCCAAGACTCCCTCAGTGGCATCCACGCTCGGCAGGCCGAGCGGCAAGCAGACGTAGCTGTGAGGCGGGCCCTCACACTGGCCTGTACGCGAAGGCCAGAAGCGCTCCTGAGATGCGGCCTGGTTGAGCCCTGGGATGTCGATGCAGACGTGCAACTCACCACCCTGGCCTAGGTGGGGAGCAACGCTAGGTGGGCGGCAGTCGCCGCATGTTGCTCTTACTTCCTGAAGCTCCTGAGATGCCTTGGTGATGAACTCCTAAGCGCCAGGTGTCGGTGTCAAAACCGGCGAATCTCGGTAGGGGGTCTCGAACTGTGCATCTAGGATCGATGGTAACAGGAGACGGGGGACATGATGTTTACCACGGTACGGGCCCTCTCTATGGAGGTAATACCCTACTTTCTTCTTGCTTGATCTTGGTGAATATGAGTATTACAAGAGTTGATCTACCACAATATCGTAATGGCTAAACCCTAGAAGCCTATGTGAATACTGTAATGAGTATATGTGGTGTCCTTTCCGGACTACCCCCTTCGGTTTATATAGACACCGAGGGGATCTAGGGTTCACATGGATTCGGTTACATAAGAAGGAATCTTCGGTCGCCAAGCTTGCCTTCCACGCCAAGTAGAGTCCAATCCGGACACGGTGCAGTCTTCGGCCTTCATGTCTTCACAGCACATCAGTCCGGCCCATGGATAACAGGACGGACGCCCGAGGACCCCTTAGTCCAGGACTCCCTCAGTAGCCCCCGAACCAGTGTTCAATAGCGACGTGCTCGGCACACATATTGTCTTCGGCATTGCAAGGAGGGTTCCCCCTTCAATGATGTCCAAGTAATGTATTCGGCCATTGATCCAATGTCGCCTCCTTAGCATCTGCGCATTGAATAATCTTTGTCCTCCACGTGTCGAGTGAATGTGGAAAGTCAGGGTATTTTTGTGAATAACACCCCATCCATGTGAGGAAGAGTGCCTATTTCAAGAGATTGGATCCCAGATCCATTCAGCGCTACGCAGAAGAAATCCCTAGAGACTGCTTAGGAGAAACTATTCCAGCATGGCTAGTGTTCCCAGCTCCTCCGCTCGTCCCGGCCCAAAGAAAGGCTAGTGGGAGAGGTGTTTCGTGTCTCATAGCCTATTTGACGAAGTTGCAAACTCATGGATTCCTTCCCCATGCAGATCTAGTCCCTGTTCGAACGGGGCTAGCTTTCTTCAATGAGGGGACTCAGGAAGAGGACTTCCCCAATCCGTCCGGGGGAGAGCGAGGGTGTTTTGTCCCCTACCTGCTAAGAGGCGCTAGATTTCCAATCCATCCGTTCCTCCGAGGGCTTCTGGAATACTACGGCCTCCAGCTGCACATCTTCACTCCGGCCTCTATTCTGCACATTGCGGGTGACATCGCTTGATGTGAACTTTTCCTAGGCGTCGAGGCTCATTTTTAGTTTTGGAGGAAGTTGTTCTGTCTCGTCCCGCGCAATCATGAAGGGTAAATATTTGAAATAGGCGGAGCCGAAGTATGGCGCATCGCCGATACCGGATATCCATCCGGCACACCAAGGAAGGCACCTGATGAATGGCCCTCCGAATGGTTTTGTATAGAGGATGTTGCGCTTCTTGACCCGATTCGAAAGGGTCTTCCTGAATTTGTGCACGCCCCGCTGAAGAAATGCCACAATTGGCGTCCCTGGAGTCTTGAAGAGGAAGACGGCGCGGAGGTTCGTCAGCTGATGAGCAGGATAAAAGAGCTCACTCAGTCCGGACTCATAGTAATCGAGGTTATGGCGATTTCCATAGCGCGAGGGGTTCAGCCGCTCCAATTCAGAGGGCTTCCAATGTGGCACTACAATGGGGAGGACGACGCCTCTCGCTGCGGCCAGAACAGTCCGGATACCCCTGCCGCTCTGGCTAAGATATTAGCCGAACTGTTCAAAGGGGAGGAAAAGGAATTTCTCCGCATCAAATTTAGAGACGGGTACTCTATGTACAACCCTCCCAGCTGGGTAAGGCCAGACACCTCTATTTTTACTTCTTCCATCTCCGAATTGCCTTTGATAAACTTCTAGCTTGTTTGCTTACGACAGCACTGGCGAAAGGTCACCGAGGGATTTTATAGTCCCGCCCCACAGCTAGAGGACCACAACCGGGAGCTCGACCCCGGGTTCTAAGAGGATCCGTATATATTTGTGGTGCTTGCGGAGGGGGTGTTTTACCAGGCGAGCTACGATGGCACAGAAGTGGCCATCATGGCCGACTACGACGGTCTTCTTCCAGCTTCACAACTAAGTGATCCGAACACACCTTATTCAAAAGAGATCTCTCCTTCCTTCTTACCCACTGCACTATCTTGTGCTCAAAAGGGGAAGGGTTCGGTGCACCGTACTACGACAAGTGTACCTCCGAAGAGAGCGTCCCCCACTCCGAGCGAGCCTTCCAAGAGGAAAGCAAACGAAGATACGGTCGTGCCCTCATCGAAGAGGTCTGAATTCGCCAACCTACACCTGAGTAGTCATGTCCAATCGTGACCTTCCTGTTATCCATGTGTCAGGAGAAAGACGCGCTGGACCATATCCGGAGGTTCGAGCGGACGTACTTCCCGCAGCCAGGATTCAAATCCTGCCATCAAGACGAGGGCTGATGCGGAGGCGAAGCCGGACTGTCCTCCAGCTGAGGTCTCGGATGATGTATCCGTTAACAACTCGGAAGTGGAGAGTGCGATGAATCATCGGCGCTGCCGGGCCATTTTACAAGACCTTGGCATTTCAGAAGAGTTGTTTAACGCCTTCAACTCGGCCGATGCATACATCCGAGCTGTTCGAGATGGGATTAACAGGGCCACAAAGCAACATTTGGAAGATGTGCAGGTAACTTTATTTTGTCTGACTATGATAACCATATGCTAGTAGCCCCCGAGACTTAAAGGAGTTGAAACAACTGATTTAAGGATCAATGTATGACCAGGTGCTTACAAAGAAGAACACCCAGCTAGCTCAGGAGCTGCAGAAGTATCAGCGCCGGCTGCTTGCTGCCAATGCCGAACTGGAGAAATACAAGGCATCTCCCGGTAATGTTTCCTTCTATCGAAAATTCGTAATGATACACCGATAGTTCGAATCTGGGTGGTAATCTTTGTGTTCGGCCGTTGCACCAAGTACAAGAGCAGTTGGACGCCGCTCGAAGTGAAGAACGCGGAGCCAAAAAGCTACTAGTAGCGGGCGAGCGTGTATTGACAAAAGTAGTTCAAGAGAAAAAGAAACTCCAGGACTCGAACTCCAAACTGGGCGAAGAACTGAAAGATGTGCGAGCTCAGCTAGCTGACTCTGTGAAGGAGAACAAGAAGCTGCGAGGCAGCATATTCAGTATGTGGCCACTTTTTTTATATCAGTTTTGGTGGTAACGGTAGCTGATATAGCTGTAATTTCAGGTGTTTTGACGAACCGCCCCGAAGAGGAGGTGTCCGGATCATCGAGTGATCTTCTGGAAGGGTTGTCGCAGTTGCACGAGCAAGCTCGATAGGCGATGCGGAGTGTAGCCAAGGCTTTATGGCCATCCGACCCCCCTCAAGGAGCATGGAGAAGCTGGTAGAGCTGTTCAAGGGAGCACGGTGGCGTATCCAGCTGTGGAAGATATCGGCATGCCGAGAGGGTGCGCGAGAGTCCTGGGCCATGGTGAAGACACGATATACCAAGATGGATCCTAATCACATGGCTCGTGTCGGACTGCTAGGGTCGAATGGGGAAGAAATTCCCGTTAGTTTAGTATATGACCAAGTAGAGGTGGCCGCCAAATATTCCCAACAGGAGTGTAAGTTAGACTGCATGTTGGAAAGTGTAGAGGAGGAGGTTTTCGAGTCCAAGTGACTGTGTACTTTCCTCATCTAGCTGAATAGTATATCATTTGTCATGGCAGACCTTTTTTCTTCAACCTCCAGTCCCGAAGGTGCGGAGTGTTTCCGAATACCGTGGCAGACGAATAGGCCGGGGTATGCCTGGAAAATTAGGTGTAGGGGTCATAGTTGCATGAACAGACAAGGTGTATCCAACTAGCTATGTTATATTACATTGATATCGTAAGAAACATCTTCCAGAGAAAATAGTTCCGCTAAAGGTTCCTTTCCCTAGGTGTACATGCAATTAATGTGCATGTCCAAATTGTGATGTGATCACCACAATTTGTTTAACTTCTCGGGGTGCACAATGGAGTGAGTTTAAAAACATCTTTAATTCACCGACCGAATATTCCGTTAAGAATGCTAGCTTTCGGCTTCACCCAGTCTGAGGTACACATCCGGATGACCAGGCAGTAACAATCGCAGAGGTGCTCCCTTTATGCCCTAGCCGAACTAATGGGAATGTAGGGCATAAGCACAGGAGCCAGGCAACCCAGATTGACCAAAACATAAGTCATATCGATGCATATAATGGCAAAGAAAAGGTACAAATGGAAAAACTCATATGTGAGGAGCTTGATGCTCAAGGAATGACAAGAACTTTTGTCCAAGAAGCCCCAAGTACAAGTGGCGTACATATTTAAAGATGTATGTGCCGATGGTGTGCGGTCTAGCCACACCAAAGCTTTAAAGAGAGAAAGAAGAAAGTAATCAGAAAAGAGAGAGAAAAATAATGGAAACTACAGGGGAGGAGGAGATGAACAACGGGTTTAGCGCTAGGCGTAGAATCTCCGGAGTCTGGACACGTTCCAAGGGTTCGGCTCAAGGCGATTGTGTGATGCATCATGAAGACAGTATGCTCCTCCGGTGAGAACTTCGTCAATTATGAAGGCACCCTCCCATTTGGGCTTGAGTTTGTCCTTTTTCTTCTCCGGGAGCCGTAGAACAAGTTCGCCAATGTTGTAAGTCTTGGACCGTACTTCTCTTCTTTGATATCTTCGAGCCTGCTGTTGGTAAACTTCTGAACGGGCTTTTGCGACATGGCGTTCCTCCTCCAGGGCATCTAGGCTGTCTTGCCGATCGAGCTCGTCTTCTCTCTCTTCGTACATACACACTCTAGGTGAGTCGTGAATAATATCGCAGGGCAATATGGCCTCTGCACCATACACCATGAAGAAAGGTGTGTACCAGGTAGTACGGTTGGGCGTGGTCCGCAACCCCCAGAGTACGGAGTCGAGCTCCTCAACACAGTGCTTGTCTGATTCTTTCAAAGACCGCACTAGTATGGGCTTGATGCCGCTCAAAATAAGACCGTTGGCGCGTTCGACTTGACCGTTGGTTTGTGGGTGGTAGACGGAGGCGTAATCTAGTTTAATTCCCAGATTAGTACACCAGGTTTTTACCTTGTTGGCTGTGAAATTGGAGCCGTTGTCAGTGATGATGCTGTGTGGGACACCATAACGGTGCACAACATCGGATATGAAGTCTATCACTGGGCCGGACTCAGCCGTTTTGACCGGTTTAGCCTCTATCCACTTAGTGAATTTGTCCACCATAACCAGCAGATATTTTTTCTTATGGCTTCCCCCTTTAAGGGGTCCAACCATGTCGAGTCCCCAGACCACAAAAGGCCAAGTGGTGGGGATTGTTTGTAGGGCAGTGTGGGGCATATGGCTTTGATTGGCAAAGAGTTGGCATCCGACGCAATGTTGGACAAGGTCCTGTGCATCAGCTTGGGCCGTTGGCCAATAAAAACCTATACGGAAGGCCTTGCTAACCAGGGCCCGAGCTGCAGCGTGGTGAGCGCCGAGTCCGGCATGAATTTCAACCAAAAGCTGCCGCCCCTCTTCCTCAGATATACATCGTTGAAGGACTCCGGTGGCACTCCGGTGGCGCTTTTCTTGTAGAGCTCTCCATCATGAACCATGTAGGCCTTTGAGCGCCGAGCAATGCAGCAGGTGTCATTGTGGTCTGTCGGCGTTCTGGGAACAGGGGTCCCCAGACTTGCCTGCCTGCGACCCGCGGCATGGCCAAGCAGCAGGCCATACGACCCATCTTCACCGACAAGGCACCCAAGACCCTAACGAGGCGGACGACGCTAGACCTCCTCCCGAGCAGCCTAGACAGGTAGGCTCGCGAGGGGCGGAGATATCAAGGCGAGGCGAACCTCACGAGGCTCTCGTGACATGAGCCATGACGATCGACACCCGGCGGGCGCCAGCACACGCAGCGCCCTTGTTTCCTCTTTGGTGCAAAGGAGGCAAGCGTAGCTGTGGAGTACCGAGGCATCAGGCAAAGGTTTCTATTTCGGTGCAACAAGACCAGGATCAAGGACTGCAAGACGGAGGTCATTGTGGAGCCCAAGACGGTGTCACCACCAGAGCCTTTCACAGGCGAAGACCGCTTTTGTCAGGATTGCTTGTACTAGCTGTCCCCTTTCGAATTAGCCCGCCATTTTTGGCTCCCTTCCCGCCCAATATTTGGGAAGAGGACCAGGGCCTCTATAAGTAGGACTAGCTACCATAGTAGAGGCATCGGATCTGAGCTTGATGGAATCTACACACCACAAGTTCATATGCACAAGAACACCTCAACCTCAGGAGGCTGTTCTTCCCCTTGTATTGTTCATCATCAGCCCAAGAGGCAATCCACCACCACCACACTGGACTAGGGTATTATACCACAACGGTGGCCCGAACCAGTATAAACCCCGTGTCTTTCTGTGTTGCGAGTTCGTCGAGTTCGTCTGCAATATCTTAGCGAGCTAGAGCGTACATCGATAGGATGGAAAGACTTCGCGCGCACCCAAGTGTTCGAACCTTAAGGGTTAGCCGGAACCCCACATCCGACATTTGGCGCGCCAGGTAGGGGTGCACCAGAGCTCCTCACACCAACCCGCGCCCCGCGCCGCCGCACTTCGCTCCCATGGCAGGTGCCCCGCCACCCACCTCTGCGGCCGACACCAGCAATAGGGAGTCTGGGTACCGAGCCCTGGCCCCCGCCCTGCGACGAGTGCAGTGGCCAACCGCGTTACGACGGCGCGGCGGACCTAGCGCCATTCCTGCTGGCGTATGAGGAGGTCGTCCTCGAAGCCGGGGGCGACGACAAGATCATGGACAACTGGTTCCCCATGGCCCTTGCCGGCGAGCCGCGCGCCTGGCTGCTCAACCTCCCGGGATCCACGGTGGCATCCTGGGGGGGGGACTCCGCGACCTCTTCACTGCGCGCTATGCGGTGCCGGCGCACCACGCAGTCGTGGCACTGCTGGGTGGCTCTCAAGAACCACCTTCAGATCGCCACATCAAACCTTTCTTCCGTTAGATTTGGGCAGCCACCAGGCGCCCAGGGGCTCCGCCGGGTTGGGCCGCATCGGAGGCCAACCTCACCTTCGCACAGAAGACCACCCCGACTCCACCGCCGGCTCCGGGGTGCTCCCGATGCTCTGCACGCCCACCATCTGCAACGTGACCATTACCAAGACCCTCATCGAAGGCGGCGCCAGCCTCAACTTGCTCTCCGTAGAAGCCATCAGCCTTCTTCATGTGCCGCTCGAGCGGCTCGGCCTCAGCAAGCCCTTCGTGGGTGTGGGTGGTGGAGCTGCCCACTCTCTGGGGCAGATCCGCCTCCCTATCACCTTTGGCACGCGAGACAACTATCGCACCGAGCTGGTGGACTTTGACATCGCCCGCATCGGTCTCCCGTACAACGCCATCCTCGGGTATCCTGCTCTCGCTCAGTTCATGGCGGCGGCTCACCCGGCCTACAACCTCATGAACATGCCAGGGAGCAAGGGCGTCCTCACCATCAATGGGGACACTAAGGAGGCCGTGACGGCACTCAGGCTTGCCTTCAAGACCGCGGCAGCGGCACAGCCAGCCGGCACCGGTGCGCCCGAGGCCAAGGAGACCGCACCCACCAAGAAGAAACAGCTATTCACCCAAGACAAGGCGGAGACCAAGCAGGTGCCGGTCAACGAGGACGGGTCTTCAGGAGCCACCTTCACTATAGGAACCGGCCTTGACCCGGGACAAGAAGAAGCTTTGGTGAGGTTTTTGTGCGCGAAAAAGGGGATATTCCCGTGGGAGCCCAATCAACTGGTAGGGGTCCCGAGAGAGGTAATCCAGCATCATCTAAGGGTCTGCCCCGACGTACGCCCCGTGAAGCAGCGAGCAAGATGGCAGTCCACTGAGAAGCAGGCCTTCATCATCCAAGAGACACGCAAGCTGGAGGCGGCAGGTACCATCTAAGAAGTACGATACCCCGAATGGCTGGCGAATCCCGTTGTAGTACCGAAGAAAGGTGGGAAGGAACATATGTGCGTCGACTTCACCAACCTCAACAAAGCCTGCCCCCAAGATCTGTTCCCCCTTCCATGCATCGATCAAATCGCTGACTCCACCGCCGAGTGCGATTTGTTGTGTTCCCTGGATGCGTTCTCTGGATACCATCAGATCAAGATGGCGGTGGAGGATGTGGAGAAGACGGCCTTCTTGACACCATGTGGGGTGTACTACTACACCTGCATAACTTTCGGCCTTCGCAACGCAGGTGCAACCTTTCAGCGGCTGATGCACATCGCCTTGGGGCGGCAGCTCGGCAGGAACACAAAGGCCTATGTTGATGATATAGTGGTCAAATCTCGCGAGGCGAGGACGTTGATTCAAGACTTGGAGGAGACCTTTGAGAGTTTGCGTCAGGTGAACTTGAGGCTTAACCCGGAGAAGTGCGTGTTTGGCGTCCCCTCTGGCAAGCTGCTTGGGTTTCTCGTATCCCACAGAGGGATCAAGGCGAACTCGGAGAAGATCAAGGCCATCGAAGACATGAGCCCACCACAGACCCTCAAGGAGATGCAAAAGCTGGAAGGACGGGTGACCGCGTTAGGGCGTTTCCTCTCTAAGCTAGGCGAGCGAGCCTTACCCTTCTTTAAGCTCATGAAGAAGAAAGGCCCCTTCGAGTGGACCCCGAAGGCCGACCGGGCCTTCTAAGACCTCAACAAATAGCTCACCAACCCCCCGGTGATGGTGGCGCCACGGCCTCTCGAGCCTCTGGTACTCAACCTCGCCGCCACCCCGTACTCCGCCAGCGCGGTGCTGGTGGCAGTTCGGGAGGAATGCGACGACAAGGGTGTGCCGCACCAAGCCAGAGCTGATGCAGCGCAGGGTCAGGAAGGCACACCAAAGCCATCAACAACGGAAGATCAAGCTCGGCAGGGCAACGTCGCGGAAACTCCTGTGGATGGCCAAGTCTCAGGAAACCCTCCACCTCAGGATACACCACAATCTCCGCAAGACCCGAGCCTCAATAGTGTGCCAGCCCTCGCCGAGCACCTGGTGTACTTCGTCAGCACCGTACTGCGGGATGCAAGGGCACGCTACCCCATGTCGCAAAAGCTCCTGCTCGCACTCTTGGTGGCCTCGCGCAAGCTGCGGCACTACTTCCAGGGGCACCCCATGAAGGCCGTCTCATCTTACCCATTGGAGAGCGTACTTAGGAGCCCAAACTCAGTCGGAAGGGTCGCTGAATGGAACATCGAGCTGCAGGCATTCCAGCTGGAGTTCAGCACCACCAGGGTCATCAAGGGAACCGCGCTCGCCGATTTTGTGGCAGAATGGACAGATGCCCCGGCTCTTGAGGAAGGATAAGACCAGTCCACCTCCCTAGGAAGTGAGGCACCAGACGGCTGTGTCATGTATTTTGATGGCGCCTTTGCACACCAGGGCGCGGAGGCTAGAGCAGTGCTCATCTCGCCCACTTAGGACAAGCTTTACTACGCCGTGCAACTTTGCTTCCAGCACAGCGAGAAGGTCTCCAAATATATCATAGAATACGAAGGCCTATTAGCCGGCCTAAAGGCTGCGGCGCCTCTGGCGGTGAGGCGCCTTACCGTCAAGGGCGACTCGCAGCTCCTCGTCAACTTCTCCAACAAAGTGTACGAGCCAAAGGACGAGCACATGGAGGCCTAACTTGCGGAGGTATGGAAAATGGAAAAGCAGTTCTCAGGCTTGGAGCTATAGCACGTGCCCCGGGGCACCAACAAGGAAGCCGATGACATCGCCAAGAGAGCATTCAAGCGGCAACCGCAAGAGCCCGGCGTCTTCGAAGAGCGGCTCTTCAAGCCGTCAGCTACGCCACCTCTTTCAAGCACGACTCAACCTCGGGAGGAGCTCCCACAGCCCCCGGCCACGGGAGCCCCAGCTTGCGGTCCTACCTTAGGAGCTTGGCTACTCTTGGCGCTCGAGCCCCAGGAGGAGTGCTGGACCAAGGAGTTCAAGGAGTACCTGATGCACGAGACACTGCCGGAGAAGGAAGAAGACGCGGAGCACGTGGCCCGACAGGGCACGGCATACTGCATTCAAGACGGCGAGTTGTACAGGAAACGACCGAACGATGTCACGCTGTGTTATATCTCCAGCGATCAAGGGAGGGACCTGATGATTGACATACACGGCAGGGACTGTGGACATAACTCATCATCACGGACCCTTGTCGGCAAGTCCTTCCGCAGCGGATTCAGTTGGACCACAGCACTCAACGATGCAGCCGAGCTGGTGAAGTCCTGCGAAGCTTGCCAATTCCACGCCAAGCAAATCCATCAGCTTGCTCAGGGCCTCCAAACCATCCTGCTCATGTGGCCGTTCGCGGTCTGGGGGCTAGACATCCTAGGACCGTTCCCACGAGCGCCAGGGAGCTACCGTTATCTCCACGTCGCCATCGGGAAGTTCACCAAGTGGGCGGAAGTGGAAGCCGTCCGAACCATTCCAGCCGGCTCTGCTGTCAAGTTCATCAAGGGCCTCGTGAGCCGCTTCGGGGTCCCCAACCGCATCATCACAGACAACGGCTCGCAGTTTACTAGTAACCTCTTTAAAACCTACTATGCTAACCTTGGAACGCAAATCTGCTATGCTTCGGTGGCCCACCCCAGGAGCAATGGTCAGGCTGAGCGCGCCAATGCCAAGGTCCTGAGGGGCCTCAAGACCAGGACCTTCAAGAAGAAGCTGGAGGCCTGGGGCAGGGGCTGGCACGACAAGCTCTAGTCCGTGCTATGGTCCATCCGCACAACCGCTACCAAGACAATGGGCGAGACTCCGTTCTTCCTCGTCTACGAAGCTGAAGCAGTCCTCCCTCACGAGGTTAAGCATCGCTCTGCACAGGTTCTGGCGTTCGACGAAACACAGCAGGACGCCATGTGGGGGATGGATCTCGTGCTGGGGGAGGAATGTCGTCGTGAAGCTGCATTAAGGGCGGCAAGGTACCAGCAAGGGCTGCGGTGTTACCACTGCCGCAACATTCGCTCCAGGACGCTCGAGACGGGTGACCTGGTCCTAAGGCAGGTCCTCTCCAGGTAAGGGTTGCACAAGCTTTCACCCATGCAGGAGGGCCCGTTCAGGGTCGTCCACATCTCCAGGCCTGGCGCCATGCGCCTGGAGATGCAAGAGGGGACACCTATCCAAAATACCTGTAACATCGAGCACCTCCGGATGTTCTACCCATGAAGGAAGGCCCAGAGCCTGTGAAGCAAGGCCCAGAGCCTGTGAAGCAAGGCCCAGAGCCTGTGAAGCAAGGCCCAGAGCCTGTGAAGAAAGGCCTAGAGCATGTGAAGTAAGGCCCAGAGCCTGTGAAGAAAGGCCCAGAGCCTGTGAAGAAGGCCCGGTGCCTGTGAAGAATTGCCGCCCGTGACATTCTCACGTAATAATGAGTTGGGGTTGTACACGCCCCAGAGTCTCAGGAGCGCCGGCCTCAGGCCCTGGGGCTCCCTCCCACGCCTACTGGACAGCACTTAGCTCCGCGCTGGTGAGAAGACTTGAAGACTAGATTAGGTGTCGGACGTGGCTTTTCATTTGCTTTCCATAGTTGGCTCGCTTCTCCTTAATCAAGTTTGCCTTTGGCGTTCCTTGTTGATTTGGTTCCTTCGCATTTTACCGTGTTTTCGGCTCTGGTTTGCTCATGATCTCTCTCTCGCATACCTCGCGAGGGGGCTAGGCAGGTGCCCTCGCGAGCATTTTTCTTCTCTCTGCCTTCTCGCGAGTCACCCTCGTTCAAGCCTAAAAGCTGGCACATCTCTCCTAATCCGTGGCCCTCGGGTACCGCGATACAAAGCACCAAGTCAAGGTTTGGGTGAACGGCAAATCCTCTAGCGCACCCCTAACAATTTTTTTGCAGTTTCTGAGCAAACACAGACATCTCGTGAAGGAAAGGGCGTCCCAAACGCGCCAGGTTAGGTTATCTTTGCAAAAATAACAACACAGCATGGGAATAAACACGCACATTGCATTAACCAAGAACCACAGTTCGATGCACGCCCCTCTGGGCCCATACTGGTTTCATTTTCTGATGCAGGAAAAAAAAGGGAAAAGCTAAACAAAGCGACGTTTCCGCAATCCGTGGGGCAAGCCCTTAGCGACGCCCCAAGCCTAGCTAGACCACTCCTCGCGCCTCACGGAGGCGCGACGACGAGATGACCCGCTGCCTCCTTCGAAGCGGGCGCGACGGCTGGTCGTAGCCACCGCTGCTAGAGCTGTCACTTGAGGAAGAGCCGCTGTAGCTGGAAGAGACGCGGTCTCCGCCGAGGGGAGGCTCGCCCTCATGCTCGTCGCGACCGTCACCAAGGCTGAGCACCTCCTCATCGTCGTTTGTCTCGGGGCAGCACCCGGCGTGGCGACCATCTTCCCCGAACACCCTCACATAGAGGGTCGACCCACCTTCATACTTGAAGTGGAGCGTGCACCGCCTGCCCAGGCCGCGTGCGCGGGCGAACGTCTGCCAGCCGCGGGCCAGGGCTATGTTGCTCGCGGCGGAAGTCTCGACCACGACCCAGGAGGCCTTGCTGCAGCAACCATCCGCCTGCAACCAGAGCCCGCCTGGACCAGGGGCCAACAGTTCATCGACAAGGAAGCACGTAAGCTGGAGCCAGTTGCCGGCCGGATTCTCCGCTGAATGGATGCACGGGCAGGGAGGTCGCGCCATCATCGCACGTCTCCCCTCGTCAGCTGGACCGCCATGGTTGCGACGGTCCCCTCCGCGTGCTGCGGCGCCGCCTCGACGGTGGGCTCCGGCGGGGGTCCCAGCGTGCTTGCGCGGACGGCCGCGACCGCGCTAGGGCACCAGGGAACCGGGGCCCTCGCGAGGGGCCTTCCCCTTCTCGGAGGTAGAGAATTCCTTCATGGCGCCACCGGAGGCACTGTAAGCAATGAAGCAAAGAAGAAGCAAGCAAGCGAGGAGGAGATGGGCAACGGGGGCTCCGCCCCCTCCCCATTTATAGCAAGAGAAGGCCAACCAGCGTCTCCCACGATCGCAGGTAATGATGGTTTCCCTTGCATGTCGCAGGGACTTGTCAAGTCGTGCAGTCGTCGAGGCAGCGTGGGAAAGTGGAGACGCCCACGACCTATGGACCGCCATACGTCAACCGAGGCCGCGGGCTTTTGGGGCCCATGGTGCATAGAACTTGACGCTTGGCCTCGCCGAGAAGCCAAGCCCGAGCGCACCTTGGGCTCGGGGGCTACTATCCGTGTTCTGTGAACGGGGGTCCCCAGACATGCCTTCCTGCGGCCCGCGGCGTGGCCAAGCAGTAGGCCGTACGTCCCATCTTCACCAACAAGGCACCCAAGATCCTCACGAGGGGCCAAGCCTCACAAGGCGGACGACGCAAGACCTCCTCCCGAGCGGCCTAGTCAGGCAGGCTCACCAGGGGCGGAGATATCAAGGCGAGGCAAACCTCACGAGGCTCTCGTGACGTGGGCCACGACGATTGACACCCGGTGGCCGCCAGGCGGGCGCCAGCGCACGCAGCGCCCTTGTTTCCTCTTTGGTGCAAAGGGGGCAAGCGCAGCCACGGAGTACCGAGCCATCAGGCAAAGGTTGCCATTTCGGTGCAACAAGACCAAGACCATGGACTACAAGATGGAGGTCATCGTGGAGCCCAAGACAGCGTCACCACCAGAGCCTTTCATAGGCGAAGACCACTTTTGTCAGGATAGCTTGTACTAGCTGTCCCCCTTCGAATTAGCCCGCCATTGTTGGCTCCCTTCCCGCCCAATATTTGGGAGGAGGACCAGGGCCTCTATAAATAGGACTATCTAGCATAGTAGAGGCATTGGATCTGAGCTTGAGGGAATCTACACACCACAAGTTCATACGCACAAGAACACCTCAACCTCAGGAGGCTGTTCTTCCCCTTGTATTGTTCATCATCAGCCCAAGAGGCAATCCACCACCACCACATTGGAGTAGGGTATTACACCACAATGGTGGCCCGAACCAGTATAAACCCTGTGTCTTTCTATGTTGCGAGTTCGTCGAGTTCGTTTGCAAGATCTTAGCGAGCTAGAGCGTAGATCGGTAGGAGGGAAAGACTTCGCGTGCACCCCAGTGTTCGAACCTTAAGGGTTAACCGGAACCCCACATCCAACATGGTCCTCAGGAAGCTCCTTCTTATTAAGGTAGGCCAGGAAGGGTTTGGTCCATGGGGCTATGACTGCCATAATGAGATGCGCCGACGGTGTTATGTCAGTGTTTCTGGGATTTGGGGTTATGTTTCGGTCCGGACTAGTATTGTCGTTTCCCCCCTACCACACCACGGATTGCTTAAAGAGCCTTTCTAGGAAGATATTGGGTGGGACAGGGTCGCGCTTAGCACCAATACGAGAAAGAACATCCACCGCTTGATTACTTTCTCGAGCCATATGATGGAACTCGAGCCCCTTGAACCGGGCCGACATTTTTATGACTGTGTTACGATACTCTGCCATCTTTGGATCTTTAGCGTTGAAATCTCCATTTATTTGAGATATTGCAAGGTTTGAGTCCCCGCGCACTTCTAGGCATTGTATGCCCATGGAGACAGCCATCCGGAGACCATGCAATAAGGCCTCGTATTTGGCTGCATTATTGGAGTCTGTGTATAGTATTTGGAGAACGTACTGGACGATGTCCCTGGTAGGGGACGTTAAAACGACACCCGCTCCTAACCCTGCCAGCATTTTGGAGCCGTTGAAGTGCATGACCCAATTGGAGTATGTGTCGTACTCTTTAGGGAGTTTAGCCTCTGTCCATTCGGCGATGAAGTCGGCCAGTACTTGGGATTTGATAGCTCGACGTGGTTTATATGTAATGTCAAATGGGAGGAGCTCAATGGCCCATTTGGCAATCCGTCCCGTAGCATCGGCGTTGTTTATAATGTCGTTGAGTGGTACTTCGGAGGCCACCCTGATCGAACACTCCTCGAAGTAGTGACGGAGCTTTCAGGATGCCATGAAGACCGCGTATGCTATTTTTTGATAATGAGGGTACCGGGATTTGCATGGTGTAAGGACAGTAGATACGTAGTATACTGGCTTCTGAAGCGGGAATTTATGTCCGTCCTGTTCTCGTTCAACGACGAGTACGGCGCTCACCACCTGATGTGTTGATGATATGTATAATAACATTGGTTCGCCGGCGTTTGGTGCGGCCAAGATTGGATTGCTCACAAGAAGGGTTTTTATTTCTTCCAGTCCGACTATTGCCACGTCCATCCACTCGAAGTAGTCGATTCACTGTAGAAGGCGATAGAGTGGCAGTGCCTTTTCTCCTAATCTGGAGATAAAGTGGCTTAGAGCTGCCACGCAACCTGAAAGTTTTTGAACTTGTTTAAGGTTTATTGGCTTAGCCAATTGTGACAAAGATCGGATTTTGGCTGGGTTTGCTTCGAGTCCCCTATTGGAGACGATGAAGCCCAGCAGTTTTCTAGCGGAGACGCCGAAAACACACTTTTCCGGGTTGAGCTTGATGTCATACGCCCTCAGGTTGTCGAATGTAAGACATAAGTCGTCTATTAGTGTTTCCATGTGCCTGGTTTTGATGACGACGTCATCGATGTAAGCTTCTACTGTTTTTTCAATCTATTTCTCCAGGCATGTTTGAATCATGCATTGATATGTGGCACCGGCGTTCTTCAGCCCAAAGGGCATGGTATTGAAGCAGAATGGCCCGTATGGGGTAATAAATGATGTTCAGCTTGATCGGATTCCTTCATTTTGATTTGATGGTATCCGGAGTATGCATCGAGGAAACATAGTGAGTTGTGTCTTGCGGTGGTGTCAATGATTTGATCAATGCAGTGAAGGGGAAATGGGTCCTTAGGGCAAGCCTTGTTGAGATCCTTGAAATCGACGCATAGGCGCCAGGATTTATCTTTCTTTGGTACCATTACCAGGTTTGCCAGCCAGTCCGGATGCTTGATTTCTCTGATGAATCTGGCCTCGATGAGCTTGGCCAGCTCCTCCCCCGTGGCTTGTCGCTTAGGTTCGGAAAAGCGCCGAAGCGTTTGCTTGATTGGTTTAAATCCCTTTAATATGTTGAGGCTATGTTCGACCAACTTGTGTGGGTTCCCTGGCATATCCGAAGGGTGCCAGGCAAATATGTCCCAGTTTTTGCACAAGAATTCTCGTAGTGCGGCGTCGACTGTTGGGTTCAGTTGAGATCAGATGGATGCTGTCTTCTTGGGGTCCGTTGGGTGGACCTGGAATTTGATTATTTCTTCTATCGGTTTGAACGATGTGGATTTGGGGCGTTTGTCGAGGATCACATCGTCCCAGTCCACTTTGGAGCGTAGTGCGGTTAATTCTTCGGCCGCGAGGGCTTCGGATAGCGCCTCCAGGGCTAGGGATGTGGTTTTGTTTTCAGCGCGGAGTGCTATGTCCAGATCACTGACGAGGGTGATTATACCGTTTGGTCCGGGCATTTTGAGCTTTATATATCCGTAGTGAGGTATAGCTTGGAAGCGTGTAAAAGCATCCCGCCCCAACAGGGCGTGATATCCGCTGCTGAAAGGGGCCACTTGGAAGGTTATTTCTTCAGACCGATAGTTCTCCGGTGATCCAAATACCACGTCAAGTGTGATTTTGCCCGCGCACCGCGCCTCCCGACTAGGAATAATTCCCCGGAAGTTTGTGTTACTTTCTTTGATGCGGCTCCTGTCTATTTCCATTTTATGGAGTGTGTCCTCATAAATGAGATATAGTCCACTGCCGCCTTCCATGAGGACCTTGGTGAGTCAAAACCCATCCACGATGCGGCTGAGGACTAACGCGGCTGGTGCTTGTACTGTTTTGTACTTTGGTTCGTCACCGGCGTTGAATGTTATAGCCGTGTCGTTCCATGGGTTTATTACAGCAATTTTGCAGACTTCGTTGAGCTCACGAAGTGTGAAAGTGCAACTATCCCTAGGTGGTTTTTGTAATTCCTAACAACATATAGCTCATTGAGCTAATGCTATTTCAAGATTAATATCTCAGGAAAGCTCAATGATTGGCATGGCATGGATGAGAAAAGTGGACCCCTCAAAATGCTAAGGACAAAGGATTGGCTCAAGCTCAAAGTTCAAGACTCTACATTTTCCATTTTAGTGATCCAAGATCACATTGAGTCTATAGGAAAAGCCAATACTATCAAGGAGGGATGAGGTGTTGCTTAATGAGGCTCTTGCTCAAATGCTTAGTGATATGCTCCAAAACCCTCAACTACTTTCTCCCATCCACATATGACCTAAACCAAAAGTCAAACTCGGCCCCACCGATTCTTCCTATCCGGCGCCACCGAGTTTCAAATGTCATAGCCACCGCCACAAACCCTATGAAAATCGGTCTCACCGATAGGGATCTCGGTCTCACCGAGATGGGGTTTTAATCTCTCTGTTTCCCTTTGTAACATTTTGGTCTCACCGAGATGAGCGATCGGTCCCACTGAGATTGCAATGTAGACTCTCTGTTTTCCCTTCGTAACATTTCGGAATGAGCGATCGGTCCAACCGAGTTTACCTGACCAACTCTCTGGTTAGCTTATTACCAAAATCAGTCCCACCGAGTTTGTGTAATCGGTCTCACCGAGATTACGTTATGCCCTAACCCTAATTGTATCGGTCCTACCGAGTTGCATGTTGGTCCCACCGAAAACCCTAACGGTCACTAACTTTGCTGAATCGGTCCGACCGAGTTTAACCATTCGGTCTCACCGAGTTTGGAAAGTTATGTGTAATGGTTAGATTTTGTGTGGAGGCAATATATACCCCTCCACCACCTCTTCATTCGTGGAGAGATCCATCAGACCGAACCTACACTTCCAACTTACTTTTTCTGAGAGAGAACCACCTACACTTGTGTTGATACCAAGATATTCCATTCCTACCATATGAATCTTGATCTCTAGCCTTCCCCAAGTTGCTTTCCACTCAAATCTTCTTTCCACCAAATCCAAATCCTGTGAGAGAGAGTTGAGTGTTGGGGAGACTATCATTTGAAGCACAAGAGCAAGGAGTTCATCATCAACACACCATTTGTTACTTCTTGGAGAGTGGTGTCCTCTAGGTTGGCTAGGTATCACTTGGGAGCCTCCTACAAGATTGTGGAGTTGAACCAAGGAGTTTGTAAGGGAGAGGAGATCACCTACTTCGTGAAGATCTACCGCTAGTGAGGCAAGTCGTTCGTGGGTGATGGCCATGGTGGGATAGACAAGGTTGCTTCTTCGTGGACCCTTCATGGGTGGAGCCCTCCATGGACTCGCGCAACCTTTACCCTTCATGGGTTGAAGTCTCCATCAACGTGGATGTACAATAGCACCACGTATCGGAACCACGAAAAAAACATCCGTTTCTCCAATTGCGTTTGAATCCTCCAAACCCTTCCCTTTACATTCTTGCATGCTACATGCTTTACTTTCCGCTGCTCATATACTCTTTGCATGCTTGCTTCAATTGTATTAAGATTGCTTGACTTGTTCTAAGTTGCCAAAATCTGTTAAGAACTAAAATTGGGAAAAGGCTAGATTTTTATTTTGTCAAGTAGCCTAATCACCCCCTCTAGACATACTTTCGATCCTACAAGTGGTATCAGAGCTTTGGTCTCCATTTGCTTTGATTTCCATTGCTTTTGGTGGTCATAGCCTTGGTTTCACAACCTAGGAGAGTATGGCGTCTAGCGAGGGAAATTACCACCGTAGAGGTCCTTACTTTGATGGTACTAATTTTGCTAGTTGGAAGCATAAGATGAAAATGCATATTCTTGGACATAACCCCGCCGTTTGGGCTATTGTCTGTATTGGCTTGCAAGGTGAATTCTTTGATGGGAGAGAACCGAACCGTGAAGCTACCCTAGAAGAGTTGAAGATGCTACAATACAATGCTCAATCTTGTGATATCATCTTCAACGGATTGTGCCCCGAAGAATTCAACAAAATCAGCCGTCTTGAGAATGCAAAGGAAATTTGGGATACTTTGATTGATATGCACGAAGGTATCGACTCCGTCAAGGAATCCAAGTTGGATGTGCTTCAAAGTCAACTTGACAAGTTCAAAATGAAGGATGGTGAAGGTGTCGTTGAAATGTACTCTAAGCTTGCTCTTATCACAAATGAGATTGCCGGCTTAGGAAGTGAAGAGATGACCGACAAATTCATCATCAAGAGAATCCTAAGAGCCTTGGATGGAAAATATGATCCCTATGCACATTGATCCAAATGATGCCAAATTACAAAGATCTCAAGCCAACGGAAGTCATTGGAAGAATTGTTGCTCATGAGATGTCACTCAAAGATATGGAGGAGCTCCATAACAAGTCAAGTGGTGCTTACAGAGCCTCATGTGAAGCTCCCACATCATCAAGTGAGAAACAAACCTTCAATGAAGAATTGAGTCTAATGGTGAAGAACTTCAACAAGTTCTACAAGAGTAGAAGCAAAGAGAGAAGTTCCAAGTCAAGGTCCTACAATGAGAAAAGATCTTCTAGTCGAGAGCGAAACTGCTACAATTGTGGAAGACATGGACACTATTCCAATGAGTGTACGACATCCTACAAGAGAAGAGAAGATTCTCCAAAAAGAAGAAGTAGAAGAGAAGAATCACCATCAAGAGAGAGAGGGAGTAAAGATGATCGTTATGAATGAAGAACATCCTGGAGAAGCAAGGATTCAGAAAGGAAGCACAAATCATCAAGGAGCTACACAAAACGAAGACATCAAGCTCATGTTGGTGAATGGGTATCCGGCTCCGACTTCGACAATCACTCCGAGAGAAGCTATCACTCCGACTCCGAATATACTCAAGATGAAGGTGTTGCCGGTCTAGGTCTTGTGTCAACCAACTCCTACAACATATTTGATTCACCAAATGAAGGAATTGGAAGATGCTTCATGACAAAAGGTCCAAAGGTATTACACCCCGAGTATGTTGATTTCAATAGTGATGAATATGACTTGTTAGGTGATGATGATTTACTTGTTGACAACTCTAGTGATGAATACTATGATGAAACATCAATTAATCATGCTAATCAAGAAAAAACGAATAACAATGATAAGGAGAAGATTGAGTTTCTAACTAAAGAACTAAACACTCTAAAGTTAGCTCATGAAACTATCTTAGGAGATCATCGAGATCTTTTAAGGACTCATGAGAAATTACATTTTGTGAAGCTCAATCTTGAGCAAGAGCATGAGTTCTTAAAGGCAATCAATGATGATCTTCGCAAGAAAAGTTCTTCTTGCATTGCCAAGCGTTTAATCTTATCCACTTACTTGCCTCAATTCAAGTCTAGTAACAAGAACAAGAAGGATTCTTCCTCTAGTAGTAACAATAATCATGCTAAATCCAATATTGTTGCTTCTAGTAGGTCTCTTTGTTCCACTAATGATTCTCTTAGCCAAGTTAAACTTGAGCAAGGAAATAGCTTATTGAAGGGAATCATAGAGAAAGGTGTTTACAAGAGTCTTGCCGGGAGTAAGCTATTCGAGGAAATTGTACGCAAGCAAGGAAGGCACCAGAAGAACCAAGGTATTGGTTTTGAACGAAAGTTCAATGCCAATGGAGTTGAGTGGGAAGAAGATCAATACCCCAAGACGAAGTTTGTTCCTCAACAAGAGAAGTATGATCCTACTTCTTTCAAAGGGACACAAGCTCAAGATGATCTTCCACCACAAGACCACAAGGAAAAAAGGCAAGGAAAAAATTCAAGAGGAAATTGATGCATTTGAAGAAGCTCCTAAGGCCTTGGTCAAGTGGGTTCCCAAGACTACATCAAGTTCTACTTCATCAAGTATGACTACAACTCTAAGGATTCCCATCAAGATGATGTGGATCCCAAAGAAGAAGAAGAACTAGAGAGTTCTTGAGGGTGGCTCCGGCAACATACTTCACTCTTATCATTTTGGTAAGAACAAGTGCAATCAACTTCCACATCTTGCACTAGTTCAAGGAGTCACAAACCCTCTTGTTGGTAAGACAAGGGACAAAGTAACCTAATTCTCTCATATACATCATCTTGTGTGTGCATCACTCTATGTCTATGGATATCCTTGTTTGTTCCTTGTGGGACTAACCCGTGTAGGTATTGAAAATGCAACTCACTCCAAAGGATTGCTCCAAATGATCTACATCAACTTTGAGCATCCACATCTTCAACACTTACATGAAGTCATCATCGATAAAACCCAAGGTTAGTTCATCCCTCTTAGGGGGGATCTCACATCTAGGGGGGCTTTACTCTAAGAATTGAGCTAAAGCAACTCTAATGGTGTGAACACAACAATGCTTTATGTAAAAGTGGTAACCCCACTTGTGCATAAACGATGAGTATGACCTATAATCAAATGTTCTCATTTGACTCCTAAGTCAATATACTCATATATAGATGACCTAGTCATCGCTAATTGCTTGGTAGATGCTAGAATTGTCTGTGCATGTTTTGGTTGGTTGGTTTGTTTTTCTCTTGCCAAGTGGATGGACAAGAATGCCTAAGAACCTTCTCTAGCTATCTATGCTATTCTCGTCTAAAACTCTATTCATGCTGCATCACAAAGTTTGATCAAGTCAGATTCAAACCAATCTGTGTGAGGAGCACTGGGATTCCCCGATTTGTCATAGACTTAAACTTCCAAAACTTCTTTGTGCGTTTCGGTCTGACCGATTCATCCATTTCGGTCATACCGAGATCACTAAGTCGATCTAGGTTTTTAATCTCGGTGCAACCGATTTGAACTTTTCAGTCACAGCGAGTTGCAGTAACTGCTTGCAGTTATGCATCTCGGTGCCACCGAGTTGTTCCACTCGGTCACACCAACAGGGTCAGGCTATATATACCCATGGGCCAAAATTTGGAAAACTTTCCGAACCTCTTCGCCCGCGCTCAGCCTGCTCTGCCTCCCTGGGTCTCCGGATCGTCCTCCTCGTCGCCAGCCGCCTCCAGTCGCTGGTCTCCGCCGCTGTCAACGGGATCGTCTCCACCATTGCCGCCGTAGCAAGTCCATCGCCGAACTAGGGTATGGACTTGATCTTTGTGCTGATTCTCACTCCGATTATCCAGCACATCGTTTTTCCATGTATCTTGCCACGATTGAGATCACTTTATCCAATGAAAACACTTTGTAGTTTAGATTAGGTTTGAAAATTTAGGGTTAGGTTTCCGCCGAAACCATCTCGGACTGACTGAGTTGTTGAAATCGGTTCCACCGATTTGGCTCAGGCCATTGCACATGTGATTCTCGGTCTGACCGAGAATTGCAAATCGGTGTGATCGAGTTTGAGTCTTTGTGAAACCCTATCAGTCTCGGTGCCACCGAACTGTGACTCGGTCTGACCGAGTTCACTAGTTTAGGTTCCAACGGCTGCTTCGGTATCACCGAGATTTCAAATCGGTAGATCCGAAATGCTTTCTGTGGAAAACTAAAACTAAGGTTTTGATTCATTCTTTTGCAAAAACCTCTGCACTTTGTGATGCTCATCCACTCTACCTGTAACGCCCTAAGACCCTTGCGCCAGGTGTCTCCCAGTTATTCGTTGTTGTTGCCACGTCATTCGCTTGTGTGTTGCATCTTGCCATGTCATCATGTGCATTGCATCATCATGTTTTCGAAACTTGCATTCGTCCGGGTCTCCCTGTTCTTTCTGTTGTCCGTTCTGAGCCCAGACACACTTGCACGCGCCCGCAGCACGCCTGAAATATTATTTTTATAAGTGGCCAGAAAATGTTCTCGGAATGGGTTGAAAGTTGGCATGCAGTGTTGTTATGTTGTTAGTAGGTCGCCTGCCATGTTTCATCACATTCGGAGTCCGTTTGACGCCCCAACGGTTAAATATAGCGGCAATAGTAGCCGGTCTATCGTCGGATGTTTTCGTCTCCGGAAACAGTTGCCGGGCCTCTCTCTCTCTTCTTTTCTCTCAGCTCGAGCCCTTCTGCACAGCCCACTACCACTCACCGTCAGGCCCTACCTAAACTCTCTTGTCAGCCCGCAGCCCTCCTCGCGCGCGTCCGAAAGCTATCCCGCACCGACCCGGGCAGTTGGCACCGTTGGATCCGGTTCATCCCCAAACGTCTACAAAACATCTCCGTTTTGTTTATTAGACTACCTAACCTATTTTTCTCGACCGCCCGATCTAAATCGGATGGTCCAGATAACCCTACCCTAATCCCCTCACTATATATATTATCCTAAACCCTAGTCCTTGTTGGGGAACATAGTAATTTCAAAATTTTCCTACGCACACGCAAGATCATGGTGATGCATAGCAACGAGAGGGGAGAGTGTGATCTACGTACCCTTGTAGATCGACAATGGAAGCGTTAACTTGGTTGATGTAGTCGTACGTCTCCACGGCCCGACCGATCAAGCACCGAAACTACGGCACCTCCGAGTTCTAGCACACGTTCAGCTCGATGAAGATCCCCGGACTCCGATCCAGCAAAGTGTCGGGGAAGAGTTCCGTCAGCATGACGGCGTGGTGACGATCTTGATGTACTACCGTCGCAGGGCTTCGCCTAAGCACCGCTACAATATTATCGAGGACTATGGTGGAAGGGGGCACCGCACACGGCTAAGAATATGATCACATGGATCAACTTGTGTGTCAAGGGGTGCCCCCTGCCCCCGTATATAAAGGATCAAGGGGAGGACGCCGGCCGGCCCTCTATGGCGCGCCAAGGAGGAGTCCTCCTCCTAGTAGGAGTAGGAAAGAAGTGGGGAGGGAGAGGGAAAGGGCCCCCCCCCCTCTCCTAGTCCAATTCGGACCAGGGGGGAGGAGGCGCGCGGCCCACCTTTGGCTGCCCCTATCTCTCTCCACTAAGGCCCATATGGCCCATTACTTCTCCCGGGGGGTTCCGGTAACCCTCCGGCTCTCCGGTTTTCTCCGAAATCACCCGGAACACTTCCGGTGTCCGAATATAGCCGTCCAATATATCAATCTTTATGTCTCGACCATTTCGAGACTCCTCGTCATGTCCGTGATCACATCCGGGACTCCGAACTAACTTCGGTACATCAAAACTCATAAACTCATAATATAACTGTCATCGAAACCTTAAGTGTGCGGACCCTACGGGTTCGAGAACAATGTAGACATGATCGAGACACGTCTCTGGTCAATAACCAATAGAGGAACCTGGATGCTCATATTGGCTCCTACATATTCTACGAAGATCTTTATCGGTCAGACCGCATAACAACATACGTTGTTCCCTTTGTCATCGGTATGTTACTTGCCCGAGATTCGATCATCGGTATCTCAATACCTAGTTCAATCTCGTTACCGGCAAGTCTCTTTACTCGTTCCATAATACATCATCTCGCAACTAACTCATTAGTTGCAATGCTTGCAAGGCTTATGTGGTGTGCATTACCGAGAGGGCCCAGAGATACCTCTCCGACAATCGGAGTGACAAATCCTAATCTTGAAATACGCCAACCCAACATGTACCTTTGGAGACACCTGTAGAGCACCTTTATAATCACCCATTTACGTTGTGACGTTTGGTAGCACACAAAGTGTTCCTCCGGCAAACGGGAGTTGCATAATCTCATAGTCATAGGAACATGTATAAGTCATGAAGAAAGCAATAGCAACATACTAAACGATCGGGTGCTAAGCTAATGGAATGGGTCATGTCAATCAGATCATTCACCTAATGATGTGATCCCGTTAATCAAATAACAACTCCTTGTTCATGGTTAGGAAACATAACCATCTTTGATTAACGAGCTAGTCAAGTAGAGGCATACTAGTGACACTCTGTTTGTCTATGTATTCACACATTATTATGTTTCCGGTTAATACAATTCTAGAATGAATAATAAACATTTATCATGATATAAGGAAATAAATAATAACTTTATTATTTCCTCTAGGGCATATTTCCTTCAGTCTCCCACTTGCACTAGAGTCAACAATCTAGATTACACAGTAATGATTCTAACACCCATGGAGCCTTGGTGCTGATCATGTTTTGCTCGTGGAAGAGGCTTAGTCAACGGGTCTGCAACATTCAGATCTGTATGTATCTTGCAAATCTCTATGTCTCCCACCTGGACTAGATCCCGGATGGAATTGAAGCGTCTCTTGATGTGCTTGGTTCTCTTGTGAAATCTGGATTCCTTTGCCAAGGCAATTGCACCAGTATTGTCACAAAAGATTTTCATTGGACCCGATGCACTAGGTATGACACCTAGATCGGATATGAACTCCTTCATCCAGACTCCTTCATTTGCTGCTTCCGAAGCAGCTATGTACTCCGCTTCACATGTAGATCCCGCTACAACGCTTTGTTTAGAACTGCACCAACTGACAGCTCCACCGTTTAATGTAAACACGTATCCGGTTTGCGATTTATAATCATCCGGATCAGTGTCAAAGCTTGCATCAACGTAACCTTTTATGATGAGCTCTTTGTCACCTCCATATATGAGAAACATATCCTTAGTCCTTTTCAGGTATTTCAGGATGTTCTTGACCGCTGTCCAGTGATCCACTCCTGGATCACCTTGGTACCTCCCTGCTAGACTTATAGCACAGCATTGCATACATGATAGAGCCTATGGCTGAAGCATAGGGAACATCTTTCATTTTCTCTCTATCTTCTGAAGTGGTCGGGCATTGAGTCTTACTCAACTTCACACCTTGTAACACAGGCAAGAACCCTTTCTTTGCTTGATCCATTTTGAATTTCTTCAAAACTTTGTCAAGGTATGTGCTCTGTGAAAGTCCAATTAAGCGTCTTGATCTATCTCTATAGATCTTAATGCCTAATATGTAAGCAGCTTCACCGAGGTCTTTCATTGAAAAACCCTTATTCAAGTATCCCTTTATGCTATCCAGAAATTCTATATCATTTCCAATTAGTAATATGTCATCCACATATAATATCAGAAATGCTACAGAGCTCCCACTCACTTTCTTGTAAATATAGGCTTCTCCAAAAGTCTGTATAAAACCAAATGCTTTGATCACACTATCAAAACGTTTATTCCAACTCCGAGAGGCTTGCACCAGTCCATAAATGGATCGCTGGAGCTTGCACACTTTGTTAGCTCCCTTTGGATCGGCAAAACCTTCTGGTTGCATCATATACAACTCTTCTTCCAGAAATCCATTCAGGAATGCAGTTTTGACATCCATCTGCCAAATTTCATAATCATAAAATGCGGCAATTGCTAACATGATTCGGACAGACTTAAGCATCGCTATGGGTGAGAAGGTCTCATCATAGTCAATCCCTTGAACTTGCCGAAAACCTTTTGTGACAAGTCGAGCTTTGTAGACAGTAATATTACCGTCAGCGTCAGTCTTCTTCTTGAAGATCCATTTTTTCTCAATTGCTTGCCGATCATCGGGCAAGTCAACCAAAGTCCATACTTTGTTCTCATACATGGATCCCATCTCAGATTTCATGGCTTCAAGCCATTTTGCGGAATCTGGGCTCACCATCGCTTCTTCATAGTTCGTAGGCTCATCATGATCTAGTAGCATGACTTCCAGAACAGGATTACTGTACCACTCTGGCGCGGATCTCACTCTGGTTGATCTACGAGGTTCAGTAGTATCTTGTTTTGAAGTTTCATGATCACTATCATTAGCTTCCTCACTAACTGGTGTAGGTGTCACTGAAACAGTTTTCTGTGATGCACTACTTTCCAATAAGGGAGAAGGTATAATTACCTCGTCAAGTTCTACTTTCCTCCCACTCACTTCTTTCGAGAGAAACTCCTTCTCCAGAAAGTTTCCGAATTTAGCAACAAAAGTCTTGCCTTCGGATCTGTGATAGAAGGTGTATCCAATAGTTTCCTTTGGATATCCTATGAAGACACATTTCTCCGATTTGGGTTCGAGCTTATCAGGTTGAAGCTTTTTCACATAAGCATCGCAGCCCCAAACTTTCAGAAACGACAACTTTGGTTTCTTGCCAAACCACAGTTCATAAGGCGTCGTCTCAACGGATTTTGATGGTGCCCTATTTAACATGAATGCGGCCGTCTCTAGAGTGTATCCCCAAAACGATAGCGGTAAATCAGTAAGAGACATCATAGATCGCACCATATCTAGTAAAGTACGATTACGACGTTCGGACACACCATTACGCTGTGGTGTTCCGGGTGGCGTGAGTTGCGAAACTATTCCACAATTTTTCAAATGTACACCAAACTCGTAACTCAAATATTCTCCTCCACGATCAGATCGTAGGAATTTTATTTTCTTCTTACGATGATTTTCTACTTCACTCTGAAATTCTTTTAACTTTTCAAATGTTTTAGACTTGTGTTTCTTTAAGTAGATATACCGATATCTTCTTAAGTCATCTGTGAAGGTGAGAAAATAACGATATCCGCCATGAGCCTCAATATTCATCGGACCACATACATCTGTATGTATGATTTCCAACAAATCTGTTGCTCTCTCCATAGTACCGGAGAACGGTGTTTTAGTCATCTTGCCCATGAGGCACGGTTCGCAAGTACCAAGTGATTCATAATCAAGTGGTTCCAAAAGTCCATCAGTATGGAGTTTCTTCATGCGTTTTACACTGATATGACCTAAACGGCAGTGCCACAAATAAGTTGCACTATCATTATCAACTCTGCATCTTTTGGCTTCAACACTATGAATATGTGTGTCACTACTATCGAGATTCAACAAAAATAGACCACTCTTTAAGGGTGCATGACCATAAAAGATATCACTCATATAAATAGAACAACCATTATTCTTAGATTTAAATGAATAACCGTCTCGCATCAAACAAGATCCAGATATAATGTTCATGCTTAATGCTGGCACCAAATAACAATTATTTAGGTCTAATATTAATCCCGAAGGTAGATGTAGAGGTAGCGTGCCGACTGCGATCACATCGACTTTGGAACCGTTTCCCACGCGCATCGACACCTCGTCCTTAGCCAATCTTCGCTTAATCCATAGTCCCTGTTTCGAGTTGCAAATATTAGCAACAGAACCAGTATCAAATACCCAGGTGCTACTGCGAGCATTAGTAAGGTACACATCAATAACATGTATATCACATATACCTTTGTTCACCTTGCCATCCTTCTTATCCGCCAAATACTTGGGGCAGTTCCACTTCCAGTGACCAGTCTGCTTGCAGTAGAAGCACTCAGTTGCAGGCTTAGGTCCAGGTTTGGGTTTCTTCTCTTGAGTAGCAACTTGCTTGCCGTTCTTTTTGAAGTTCCCCTTCTTCTTCCATTTGCCCTTTTTCTTGAAACTAGTGGTCTTGTTCACCATCAACACTTGATGCTCCTTCTTGATTTCTACCTCTGCAGCTTTCAGCATTGCGAAGAGATCGGGAATAGTCTTATTCATCCCTTGCATATTATAGTTCATCACAAAGCTCTTGTAGCTTGGTGGCAGTGATTGGAGAATTCTGTCAATGACGCAATCATCTGGAAGATTAACTCCCAATTGAATCAAGTGATTATTATACCCAGACATTTTGAGTATATGCTCACTGACAGAACTGTTCTCTTCCATCTTGCAGCTATAGAACTTATTGGAGACTTCATATCTCTCAATCCGGGCATTTGCTTGAAATATTAACTTCAACTCCTGGAACTTCTCATATGCTCCATGACGTTCAAAACATCGTTGAAGTCCCGATTCTAAGCCGTAAAGCATGGCACACTGAACTATCAAGTAGTCATCAGCTTTGCTCTGCCAGACGTTCATAACATCTGGTGTTGCTCCAGCAGCAGGCCTGGCACCCAGCGGTGCTTCCAGGACGTAATTCTTCTGTGCAGCAATGAGGATAATCCTCAAGTTACGGACCCAGTCCGTGTAATTGCTACCATCATCTTTCAACTTTGCTTTCTCAAGGAACGCATTAAAATTCAATGGAACAACAGCACGAGCCATCTATCTACAATCAAGCATAAACAAGCAAGATACTATCAGGTACTAAGTTTCATGATAAATTTAGGTTTAATTAATTTACTTAAAGAACTCCCACTTAGATAGACATCCCTCTAATCCTCTAAGTGATTACGTGATCCAAATCAACTAAACCATGTCCGATCATCACGTGAGATGGAGTAGTTTCATTGGTGAACATCACTATGTTGATCATATCTACCATATGATTCACGCTCGACCTTTCGGTCTCCGTGTTCTGAGGCCATATCTGTATATGCTTGGCTCGTCAAGTATAACCTGAGTATTCCGCGTGTGCAACTGTTTTGCACCCGTTGTATTTGAACGTAGAGCCTATCACACCCGATCATCACGTGGTGTCTCAGCACGAAGAACTTTCGCAATGGTGCATACTCAGGGAGAACACTTCTAGATAATTAGTGAGAGATCATCTTATAATGCTACCGTCAATCAAAGCAAGATAAGATGCATAAAAGATAAACATCACATGCAAACAATATAAGTGATATGATATGGCCATCATCATCTTGTGCTTGTGATCTCCATCTTTGAAGCACCGTTGTGATCACCATCGTCACCGGCGTGACACCTTGATCTCCATCGTAGCATCGTTGTCGTCTCGCCAATCTTATGCTTCCACGACTATTGCTACCGCTTAGTGATAAAGTAAAGCATTACAGCGCGATTGCATTGCATACAATAAAGTGACAACCATATGGCTCCTGCCAGTTGCCGATAACTCGGTTACAAAACATGATCATCTCATACAATAAAATTTAGCATCATGTCTTGACCATATCACATCACAACATGCCCTGCAAAAACAAGTTAGACGTCCTCTACTTTGTTGTTGCAAGTTTTACGTGGCTGCTACGGGATTAAGCAAGAACCGATCTTACCTACGCATCAAAACCACAACGGTAGTTTGTCAAGTTGGTGCTATTTTAACCTTCGCAAGGACCGGGCGTAGCCACACTCGGTTCAACTAAAGTTGGAGAAACTGTCACCCGCAAGCCACCTATGTGCAAAGCACGTTGGGAGAACCGGTCTCGCGTAAGCGTACGCGTAATGTCGGTCTGGGCCGCTTCGTCCAACAATACCGCCGAACCAAAGTATGACATGCTGGTAAGCAGTATGACTTATATCGCCCACAACTCACTTGTGTTCTACTCGTGCAAATAGCATCAACATATAAAACCTAGGCTCGGATGCCACTATTGGGGAACGTAGTAATTTCAAAATTTTCCTATGCACACGCAAGATCATGGTGATGCATAGCAACAAGAGGGGGAGAGTGTGATCTACGTACCCTTGTAGATCGACGACGGAAGCGTTAACTTGGTTAATGTAGTCGTACGTCTCCACGGCCCGACCGATCAAGCACCGAAACTACGGAACCTCCGAGTTCTAGCACACGTTCAGCTCGATGACGATCCCCGGACTCCGATCCAGCAAAGGGTCGGGGAAGAGTTCCGTCAGCATGACGGCGTGGTGACGATCTTGATGTACTACCGTCGCAGGGCTTCGCCTAAGCACCGCTACAATATTATCGAGGACTATGGTGGAAGGGGGCACCGCACACGGCTAAGAACATGATCACGTGGATCAACTTGTGTGTCAAGGGGTGCCCCCTGCCCCCGTATATAAAGGATCAAGGGGAGGAGGCCGGCCGGCCCTCTGTGGCGCGCCAAGGAGGAATCCTCCTCCTAGTAGGAGTAGGACTCCTACTAGGAGGGGGAAAGAAGTGGGGAGGGAGAGGGAAAGGGGGGCGCCGCCCCCCCTCTCCTAGTCCAATTCGGACCAGGGGGGAGGAGGCGCGCGGCCCACCTCTGGCTGCCCCTCTCTCTCTCCACTAAGGCCCATATGGCCCATTACTTCTCCCGGGGGGTTCCGGTAACCCTCCGGCTCTCCGGTTTTCTCCGAAATCACCCGGAACACTTCCGGTGTCCGAATATAGCCGTCCAATATATCAATATTTATGTCTCGACCATTTCGAGACTCCTCGTCATGTCCGTGATCACATCCGGGACTCCGAACTAACTTCGGTACATCAAAACTCATAAACTCATAATATAACTGTCATCGAAACCTTAAGCGTGCAGACCCTACGGGTTCGAGAACAATGTAGACATGACCGAGACACGTCTTCGGTCAATAACCAATAGCGGAACCTAGATGCTCATATTGGCTCCTACATATTCTACGAAGATCTTTATCGGTCAGACCGCATAACAACATACGTTGTTCCCTTTGTCATCGGTATGTTACATGGCCGAGATTCGATCGTCGGTATCTCAATACCTAGTTCAATCTCGTTACCGGCAAGTCTCTTTACTCGTTCCGTAATACATCATCTCGCAACTAACTCATTAGTTGCAATGCTTGCAAGGCTTATGTGATGTGCATTACCGAGAGGGCCCAGAGATACCTCTCCGACAATCGGAGTGACAAATCCTAATCTCGAAATACGCCAACCCAACATGTACCTTTGGAGACACCTGTAGAGCACCTTTATAATCACCCATTTATGTTGTGACGTTTGGTAGCACACAAAGTGTTCCTCCGGCAAACGGTCGGGTGCTAAGCTAATGGAATGGGCCATGTCAATCAGATCATTCACCTAATGATGTGATCCCGTTAATCAAATAACAACTCCTTGTTCATGGTTAGCAAACATAACCATCTTTGATTAACGAGCTAGTCAAGTAGAGGCATACTAGTGACACTCTGTTTGTCTATGTATTCACACATGTATTATGTTTCCGGTTAATACAATTCTAGCATGAATAATAAACATTTATCATGATATAAGGAAATAAATAATAACTTTATTATTGCCTCTAGGGAATATTTCCTTCAGTCCTAGCCTGTCCCATCCTCCTATTCCCTGCCGCCGCCACCACTCACCATCCCACCTCGGGATCTCCTCCCGATCCAAATTCTCTCCGACCCTCTCCCTTGATTTCCGTCGGCACCCAACCAGTGCACTCCTTCCAAATCCGTCGATCCCCTCCTCTGCTCGCTCGTCCCCGAGCACCTCAATCCACCAGAGCCGCCTCACCCGAGTACCAGACGCCAACGGCGACAACCACCACCGAACCAGCAGGCCCTGCACCTCATCCTTTTTCGTTCCCCTTGTCCTCCCATTCTTCCTCCTTTTCTTCATTCTCTTTTCTCTCTCTCTCACACACATCTCTCTCTTCCAGGTACCCAGGAGCTATCCCGCCGCGCCACGGACGCCAAGGCCAAGCCGCTGTGTTCTTCTCTCGAATCCAGTGAACCAAGCCGCTATTGGAGTCCTCCGCGCCGGTCTGGACCCAAGCGCATCCCCGCGCCCATTCCCGGACCCCACCGCCGCGCCAAGTCCATGCAGCGGCCATGCCTCACATCGGAGCTCTACTTCCACCCGCACGCTGCTGCGTCCTCTGCGTCGACCCCATGCCCGGCCTCTGCATCGCGCGCGTTGGCCCCGGTCCTCGCTTCGATCTGGAGGTGGCCGCCAATCGCATCGCCAACCCGCTTCACGAACAACGACGACTAGAGACAAGTCCCTCATCCTGCCTCTACTCGCACGCTTCTCCAGCGCCAAGTCCCGCTCACGTGGACCACGCCGGACCACTTCATCGATGTCGCCGTCCCCTGCCATGCCCCGTCGCCCTCCTCTCCTTCCGCACGCACCTTTTCTTGACCCCGCTGCCCTCCATCTCCGTCGTGACATCGCCGGACCAGCGGCTCTGTCGCACCGGCCATACTCCTCCGCGGCGGCCACCGAAGGAGCAGTAGCAGCCCCTTGCGCTGCCCGAGCCTCCCCTGCTTTGCCAAGCCGTCGTCTCCGGCCGAATCCACTTCCGCGTCGCCGGATCTCGCCTCCGCCCACCGCCATCCTCTTCCTGGAGGACCGCAGTCGCGCCCCTGTTTTCCTCTGCTTCGAGGACGAGCCAGTCGCTCGTGTTTGACCGACTCCAGGTCAACACACCCGCGTGCGCGCTGTGCGGCAGCTGCTTCCGCTGAGGCCTGGTGCATCCCCAACCCATCACCTCCGATGGCCCAAGCACCAGGGTGAGCAGCCCCTGGCCTTTTCCCTCTGTTGGGTTTCTTATATAGATTCGGCCCAGAGTCTATTTTCTTTTGGCTCTGTGATTTTGTCTTTTATCCTCAGATAACAGTTTTGCAGTATAGCCCCTAAACTTCATGCATATAACAACTCTCAAACCGTGCATCGGTTTAAAATAATTTATATATGAAACTTGCTTAAAATTATGTGTATATTAATAATATGCCACTTTCTTGCCATGTTAAAATGTTTAAAATGATGTTTGCATTATTTTGCTCCTATGCCATGCTAAAATGTTTTAATTCATAACTATTTAACCGTAGCTCGGTTTTAGTTAATCTTTATATGTAAATGGGGTAGAATTTTGTCTAGTTTAACATGGTGACATTGCTTTGCATGTTTAACAACTATAAAATATGATTTAGGGAAGAAAAGTACAAAACCTAAAATTATGCACATGAGGAGTTTCCGGACTTGTTGTTTGTTGTTCCGGCCTCTTTTGAACTTGCCTAGTTAGGTAGTTTTATTATGCTTCACCCTCTTGCCATGTTAATCAACATTTAATTTTGTTGGGTACATAAACGAGATCGAACTAAATAACTTGTATGTGGTGTTACTTCAATATGCAACTCATTGCATATTGAGCTCCGCTTAATTTGTAGGATTGTTTGTGCACTTTGACATGCCATGCTTCATTAAACTGGACATGCATCATAATTGTTTGTGCATCATGCCATGTCTATGTGGCGGTTTTTTACTATGTTGTTTGCTTCTTTCCGGTGTTGGTTCTTCGGGTTGGCTCCAATAACGTCGTGTTTGTGAGGATCCGTTCGACCACGTCCGTTTGTCTTCTTCATGGACTCGTTCTTCTTCCTTGCGGGATCTCAGGCAAGATGACCATACCCTCGAAATCACTTCTATCTTTGCTTGCTAGTTGCTTGCTCTATTGCTACGCCTATGCCACGATACCTACTACTTGCTATATCATGCCTCCCATATTGCCATGAGCCTCTAACCCACCTTGTCCTAGCAAACCGTTGTTTGGCTATGTTACCGCTTTGCTCAGCCCCTCTTATAGCGTTGTTAGTTGCAGGTGAAGACTGGAATTTGTTCCTTGATGGAACATGATTATTGTTGCGATATCACAATATATCTTATTTACTTAATGCATCTATACACTTGGTAAAGGATGGAAGGCTCGGCCTTATGCCTGGTGTTTTGTTCCACTCTTGCCGCCCTAGTTTCCGTCATACCGGTGTTATGTTCCTTGATTTTGCGTTCCTTACACGGTCGGATTATAATGGGAACCCCTTGACAGTTCGCTTTGAATGAAACTCCTCCAGCAAGGCCCAACCTTGGTTTTACATTTGCACTAACAACCTATCACCTTCCCTTGGGTTCTGCAGACTCAAGGGTCATCTTTATTTTAACCCCCCCCCCACCCGCCCCCTGGGGCCAGTGCTTCTCTAAGTGTTGGTCCGAAATGGGCAGCCCGCGGGGCCACCTCGGGGAAACTTGAGGGTTGGTTTTACTCATAGCTCGACCTATCCGGTGTTTCCCTGAGAACGAGATATGTGCAGCTCCAATCAGGATGTCGGCGCATTGGGACGGCTTTGCTGGTCTTGTTTTACCATTGTGGAAATGTCTTGTAACCGGGATTCCGAGTCTGATCGGGTCTTCCTGGGAGAAGGAATATCCTTCGTTGACCGTGAGAGCTTGTGATGGGCTAAGTTGGGACACCCTTGCAGGGTTATGAACTTTCGAAAGCCGTGCCCGCGGTTATGGGCAGATGGGAATTTGTTAATGTCCGGTTGTAGATAACTTTAACCTTATCTTAATTAAAATGCATCAACCGCATGTGTAGCCGTGATGGTCTCTTTTCGGCGGAGTCCGAGAAGTGAACACGGTGTTGGAGTTATGCTTGAACGTAGGTTGTTCTAGGATCGCTTCTTGATCATAGTTTCTCGACCGTGCCTTGCCTTCTCTTCTCGCTCTCATTGGCGTATGTTAGCCACCATATATGCTAGTGCTTGCTGCAGCTCCACCTCATACCTTTTCCTACCTATAAGCTTAAATAGTCTTGATCGTGAAGGTGTGAGATTGCTGAGTCCCCGTGACTCACAGATTACTTCCAAAACAAGCTTGCAGGTGTCGATGATTCCGTGCATGTGACGCAACCGAGCTCAAGGAGGAGCTCAATGAAGATCGTGTTCGTTATTTTGTTCCGTTTCTAGTTGATCAGTAGTGGAGCCCAGTTGGGGTGGTCGGGGACCTATGCAATAGGGGTAGTCTTCTTTTATTTTGGTTCCGTAGTCGGACCTTGATTGTATCTGGGTGATGTAATGCTTTATTCATGTATTGTGTGAAGTGGCGATTGTAAGCCAACTATGTATCCCTTTCCTTATTCATTACATGGGTTGTTTTAAGATTACCTCTCTTGCGACATTGCCTTCAATGCGGTTATGCCTCTAAGTCGTGCTCCGACACGTGGGAGATATAGCCGCATCGAGGGTGTTACACTACCTCATCTATAATCTACTCATAGTGTCTATTGTCAGTGTTTGCATCATGTCAGATCAGAGTGACAGTCAGAACAAGTCTGAGGAGCAAGTGAACATGAGTGAGGGCACTAGTCCCTCCAGTAGCTCACATGATGGAAGCAGGAGCACACCCAGCAACTTGCCAAAGGCTGCCACCAGGGCCAGAAAGAAGGAAACCTTAGATTCAGAGGATGAGCACTATGTGGCTGCTGAGGAAGATGCCATCTGAAAGAGGAAAGTCTTGAAAAAGGAATATGGCACAGCGTCTGCCACTAAGCCAGGGATGAAGAAAAAGGTTCCTGCCAATAGAGCTCCCATGTCAAAAGCCAGAACATCCACTCAAGAGACTTTGGGATCTGCACCCAAAGAGCAGGTTGTGGCAGAAAAGAAAAGGAAGGAAAGAGTCAAGAAGACCACTGCCAGAGTGCTTGGGAGATCTTCAATAATGAAAGACTCTGAAGAAGAGCAAGAGGAAGAGGATGCAGCACCAGCACCCAAAGCTCAAAAGCTTATGGTAGATGCTATAAGGGCAGGGGCTATTCCATCTAAGACTAAGACTACTCCTAAGACTGCTGCTCCAGCTCCAAAGCCAAAACCGAAGAGGAGCACCAGGAACATCCCTGCTGGGGAGAAGAACAAGGCCCCAGTGCCTGAAGCTGCAATGGAAGAAGAAGATGATGAGTCACATGTCTTGAGGAAGTTGAAGCCAAAAATTTCAGATCACAATGATGCTCATCCAGTAGCTGAGAACATGAAGATAAGGAAGGATCCAGGATTGAGGCTATGGAGAGAGTCTGATCCATATGCCACCAGGAGAAGGACTACTGTTGACTACAGGTTCCATACCAAGGAACAACAGGACTTCTATGAGACAGTGTTGCTTGACAAGAAGCCAATAGTGTGTGACATGAGATGGGTCGATTGGACATTCATTGAGGAAAATGAGGATCACTTCCCTGGTGTATATTGCAGCTTCAAGGCTTGTGGAGTTGATGAGTTTGTGGCTCATAAGCTCACAAAGTGGAATGATGAGCTCATCATGCAGTTCTACTCCACAGCTCATTTCTACCTAGATGGAAGGATTGTCTGGATGTCTGAAGGCACTAGGTACCACTCAACAATTGCAGAATGGGCTCAGTTGATCAATGCCCTAGAAGAACAAGAAGATGACTTGGATGTCTATGCCAAGAAGAAGAAGGATCACAACTCCATGGCACACATGTACAAAGAGATCCCAGATGCTGCTCTTGAGACACACAAGTTTGGATCAGTACATTACCTTCTGTGAGGCTTGCCAACAATCAACTGGATCCTCATGCACACTCTCTTGCCAAAGCCAGGTGATCACAAGATGATCAAAGGTCACTCCATCAACATGCTACAGATTTTTGATGTTCCAAAGAAGTTCAAGGTCATGAGCCTAATTGTGGAAACCATTAAGAGGACAGCAGCAGATCAGAAGGGGAGTTGTGGGTATGCCCCACAGATCCAGGAGCTAATCAACTCCAAGATGGGCACTGGCACATATCTGTTGGACAAGGAGCACCTTCCCATACCCATACTTTGAGGACAACACTGTGGTGATGGACGAGAATGAACCATCTTCTGTGCACGCACAAGCCAAGAAGGAGAAGGCAAGGGCTGAAAAGGCTGCAAAGATACCAACCATGGATGAGGCATTTCAGTATCTTCTGAAGAGCAAGCAAGATCAGCTTGGCTACTTGATTGCCTCCATGCTGAGGATTGAGAAGGGAATAGCTACCCTGACTCAAAACTAGGAGAGCTTGGAGAGGATCGTGGATCAGAAGTTCTATGACTTAGGTGTGAAGGTCACTGAGATACAGTCTGCTGTTGAGCAACTTTAGGATGAAGTGCAGGAGAAGAAGGGAAAGACAACCACTGATGCTTTTGCTAGAGTGCCCAGAGGTCAGAGGTCTGCTGCTATGCCTGTCACAAACACTAGAGCAACTTCATCTACACCAGCTACAGCTTCAGTGCCACCAGCTCTAGCACCTACTCCACCTGCTCCATCTACATCGACTGACGCCTTCATCCTTGGAGTTCTGTCTACACCACCACCTGAAGACCAAGCCTGAGAGTCGATTTAGCACTATGCATTTTTATGAACTTTTTGGTAACTTGTTGCCAAAGGGGGAGAAAATGTATAGATCATAAGATTCAAGAGAGAGTGTTGCTTTTATTCTCTCTTGCGTTTCTCCTTGGTGGTTGAACTTCATTTATTTGCTTGGTTGAGATACTTTATACTTTATGCTTATGTGTGATACTTGGATGATCATGTGTTTGATCATATGCTACCTTAATGCATGTAGGATGACATTATCCTTTTATATTCCATATGATCACTCACTTTGCTTGGTGATGAGTGCATGTATTTTAATTATTATCATTTTGAGCGCTCCACCAAGATGTATGTGACATGGAAGAGTAACCCATGATCCTAACTCTTTGTGCATCTGCAGTCCAAAGAAAATCTTAAATTATGCACAAATTTAGGGGGAGATCTTGCTTTTCACATACTTTTAAAGAGAGAATGTTTTTCACTCTTATTATCATTTGTCGAAGCTTTGATCTATATGTTGTCATCAATTACCAAAAAGGGGGAGAATGAAAGTGCAACTATCCCTAGGTGGTTTTGGTAATTCCTAACAACATATAGCTCATTGAGCTAATGCTATTTCAAGATTAATATCTCAGGAAAGCTCAATGATTGGCATGGCATGGATGAGAAAAGTGGACCCCTCAAAATGCTAAGGACAAAGGATTGGCTCAAGCTCAAAGCTCAAGACTCTACATTTTCCATTTTAGTGATCCAAGATCACATTGAGTCTATAGGAAAAGCCAATACTATCAAGGAGGGATGAGGTGTTGCTTAATGAGGCTCTTGCTCAAATGCTTAGTGATATGCTCCAAAACCCTCAACTACTTTCTCACATCCACATAAGACCTAAACCAAAAGTCAAACTTGGCCCCACCGATTCTTCCTATCCGGCGCCACCGAGTTTCAAATGTCTTAGCCACTACCACATACCCTAGGCAAATCGGTCTCACCGATAGGGATCTCGGTCTCACCGAGATGGGGTTGTAATCTCACTGTTTTGCTTTGTAACATTTCGGTCTCACCGAGATGACCGATCGGTCCCACCGATATTGCAATGTAAACTCTCTGTTTTCCCTTTGTAACATTTTGGTCTCACCGAAATGAGCGATCGGTCCCACCGAGTTTACCTGACCAACTCTCTGGTTAGCTTATATCCAAAATCGGTCCCACCGATTTTGTGTAATCGGTCTCACCGGGATTACGTTATTGTAAGTGCATCTAGTGCCCGTTAGTGATTTTGGTGTATTGAAGACTTATAGGTTAAGGGACTAATGCGTTTGTGAGTGTACACAGGTCTATAAGTCTATGAGGAGTTTGATATTTACAGGAAAAGTCGACCCCTAAAAATGAGTATCTTTGACTGAAGATTTTGGTATTTCTGAAGACTTTCATGAAGACTTTGAAAGTGAAGAAATTGGTGTGTCCGTGAAGACTTGATATTCATGCGAGGAATATGAAGCTTGAAGACTTTCATTTTCATAGTTTTGTTTTTCTCTTTCTTGAGTCGTAGGAAACACCATACTGTTAAAGGGGGTCGAGGAAATACTAAGGAAAAATTTCCAGGTGATGCTCAACTCAAAATCCTACATCTACCAATCCCTTCGAGTGAAGCCATTGGAAATCTCATACAGTTCAGTCAATTTCTTCAGTGACAGAGACGAAGTTCTTCTGGTCTCTGAGGAATTTGTCCTGACTGAGAAGTTAGGAATTCGCCAGTGCGGATTTCCTACACAGTGAGGAACATGATAGCCCTGAGGATTTTGTTACTCAAAATTCCGACCGTTGCTGTGCTATGCGCCAGCTGTCCCAAAATATCTATCCACCTAACGGTCATATCATTGAAGGGCATTTATTTCTTATCATGTCGGGCTGCTCCCTAGGCTATAAATAGCCGCCCCCTACAACCACTAGCTGGTTGGCAGCTCCGAGAGAAACTGACACTTGTCATTTGAGAGAAACCCATCCTCTAAGGACTTTGAGCGAAAGTCATCAAGTGAGGAAAAACCAAAAACCCAAAACCCAAACACCTACAAACCCCAAGTGATTGAGCATCACTAAAGAGATTGATCCTGAGTGGATCCGACGCTTGTTACCTTTGAAGATTGTGCTTCTTCCAAACGGTTAGGCGTCATGGTCTAGAGCATCCAAGAGGAATTGTGGATCGCCGGGTGACCAAGTTTGTGAAGGTTTGGAAGTCTCCTGAAGACTTCCCACGAGTGATTGGACGAGGTCTGTGTGACCTTAGTTCAAGGAGAATACGGTGAGGACTGGGTGTCTTGGACTAAGTGTCCTTGACTGGGTGTCCGGGACTATGTGTCCTCGAGTTTAAATACTCAGCCGCTCCAACCAGACGTACAACTGAGACAGCAGTTGGAACTGGTCTACCAAATCATTGTCTTCACCAAGCTTACTGGTTCCATTCCCTCAACTCTTTCATTTCCTCATAACTGTGTTGTGTGTTTGTTCATATCTGTGTTTGAGGACTTTGACTGAAGACTTTCTCAATTTCCTCAGTTCAATTTCTTCAGTCTGTTTGTCTTCATCCTGAGTTATCCTGTGCTTACACTTCCTGTACTCTGTGCGTGTTTTCATTTCATCATGATGACTATGCTTGTATTCTGTTATGTTTACTTTTGAGTACTTATTCTGCTGCTATTAGTTCTTCGCTAAGGAATTTCCTCACCGGCAAATTCCTCAGTGAAGAATTTCATAAAAATCGCCTATTCACCCCCCCTCTAGTTGATATAACGCACTTTCAATTGGTATCAGAGAAAGGTACTCCCTTGTTCTGTGTGATTTTGGTTTAACCGCCTGGAGTTTTGGTTATGTCGACCGCATGTATGATCAAGGTCTCTGCTGGGTGTCCTACCTTCGATGGGATGGACTACCCCTACTGGAAGAATAAGATGCAAATGCATCTTGAAGCAATTGATAACGATCTCTGGTATGTTGTGGAAAATGGTGTTCCCTCAGTCACACCTTCTCTGAATGCTGCTGATGTGAAGAGATTCAAGCAACTCGAATCTCAAGCGAAGAATATCACATGTGGCCATCTGAGCAAAGGACAGTATGGTAGAGTGAGTGTTTTGGAGACAGCAAAGCTTATCTGGGACAGGTTGTCCAAAGTGAATGAAGGAGTCTCAACTCAGTGTGACTCTCGAGTTGATGTTCTTCGCAATCTCTTCAACCGCTTCAAAAGACTCGACAATGAAAATGTTTAACAAACCTTCGATCGCCTCACTGACATCTCAAATGAGCTTCAAGCACTTGGTGCCACTGACATCACCGACCATGAGGTGGTGAAGAAATTGCTGAGATCGCTTGATTCCTCATTTGACACTCTGGCATTGATGATACAAGAACGTGCTGATTACAAGTCACTTGATCCCGCTGATATTCTCGAGAGGCTAAATACTCATGAGTTCCAACTTGCTGAAAAGATCAATCTCTATGGTTCAAGCTATGGCAGAACACGTGCACTGAAGGCCAAGGCAGTATCTGAGTCCAAAGATGAAGACTCTGGTAGCAGCCTTGGTGATCCTGAAGAACTGAGCCATGATCTGGCTCTTCTCGTGAAGAAGTTACAAAAGTTCTCAAAACGTGGTCACCTTGGAAGATCCTCAAGGAGCAATGATTCCTCATCCAGTGACTACAAGAAGAGGCTCTGTCACAAATGCAAGAAACCTGGACATTTCATTCAAGATTTTCCTCAGTGGGAAAAGGAATCAAAGAAAAAGAAATACAAGGATTACAGTTCTGATGATGCGAAGAAAAAGAAGAAATCCACAAAATCCTCATCATCAAAATCCTCAAAGCCTTCATATCACAAGAAGAGTAGCTCCAAGAAGGCTAGGGCATTCATTGGCAAGGACATGGACTCTGAGGCTGAATCTGAAGAAAATGAGGAAGAGGAGACATCTGAGGAATCCGAATCCAGAGTGGCGAGCCTAGCTCTCGCTACTGCATTCGTCAGCAAGTCTATCTTCAACACTAAAGAAAATGACCTCACCAACAAGGCTGATGAAAGCAATGATGACTACGCTCCCACCTATTGCTTCATGGCAAAGGGTGCCAAGGTACTCAAATATACCTCCTCTGAATCAAGTGAGAATGAATCAGATGAAAACCTTAAGCCCAGCTATTCTAAACTTGCTAAGATTGCTATAAAACAACAAAGGGCTTTGGAAAAGGTTCAAAACATGGTAAATAAAAGTGATGATATGTTGGGTGAAGAAATGGATCGCACTGAAACTTTGACTGAAAATCTTCAGAGACTTCAGTCCAAGCTTGACAAACTTCAAAGTCATCATAACACTCTCTTATCGGATCATGAGAAGCTTTCTTATGAATTTCTTCAAAGAAAGCAAGACCTTGAGAAGCTAAGAGTGAGTTATGAAGATCTTCAGAAGGAGCGCGATTCATTACTTGCTCAACAAATCAGCGCTTCTCAGGAAGAAATTTTCCCTCCATGTTTGAAGTGCATTGAACGTGAATCTGCTAATTCTTCACCTAAATGTTCAAATGCTGCTAATGTTTCAAATTCTTCACATGCCTCTGCCATCACTAATTCCTCATCTGAGGACATTGCTAGTGTCACTGACGATGCAGGGCTGAAGGAATTGTACACGACAGGCATGTACAAAAGCCTCAAAGGGCATCAAGCTCTTTGTGATGTGCTTAAAAAGCAGATCCTCAACACGAACCCTAGGAAAGAGGGTATTGCCTTTGAGAGGAAACTCAATGCTGATGGTACATATTGGAAGCCTGAGCAGTACCCCAAAACTACATGGGTTGCTGCAAAGTGACCTCCAGTTGATCCATCTAACTTATCTGGGTTTGCATGTGAATCTCCTCATTCTGATGATGAGTCAAATGACTCCAACTATAAATTGTTCAAAAATCAGAATGGTGAAGTATTTGCTAGATATGTCGGCACTAACTGCAGGAATAGCTCCCCGATGAAGAAAATCTGGGTTCCCAAAAGATGCCTTGAAAATCTTCAGGTGAATGTCATCATGACGCCACCTGTGAAGAATAGGAACCCCAGATCAAATTCTTCATATGGACCAAATTCCTCATATGGATCAAAGTCCTCATATGAACATCATCATGCTAATCCGTTTGTTTCGCAGGGAAGATCTAAGGATTATGGATATGTGCATTATTCTTCAAATCATTATGTCCATAAGTCCTCAAAGAATTTCTCTGCTTACTCTTATGCCTATTCTAACCCCGCTTATGTGAAACGAAATGGACTGGCTTCTATGCCATCCTTCTCGTATGGAGCTCACAGTATGATGAACTATTTGCCACACCTTCAGATGTGGGTGGTGAAGAAAAAAACTAATCTCTTCTGTAGGGTCAGGTCTCCACACGCACGTAATCGTCTGAAGAATTTGCTGGAGACCTGAGCATGCCTGATAGGATGCAGGCTAATCATGAAGAAATGAACTTTCATTTCTCACGTCCTCATATTGCTTTATCAGTTCTTTTACTTGATAAAATTGATCTGATGAATTGATGTCATATTCTTCACTGATGTCATATTCTTCACTGATGAAGTATATGCTGCACTAATTCATCTGAAGAATGATCAACCCAAAGCCACTGAGTGGGTCCTCGATAGTGGATGTACAATCCACATGACTGGTGACAAGAATCTATTGATGGATGCTCCATTATCTCTGTCGCATATGAAGCATATCATCTTTGCTGACAAAGGCAAAAGTCAGGTATTGGGTCTAGGTAAGGTTGCGATTACAAAGGATCAACACATGGACAAAGTCATGCTTGTTGAGTCCTTAGGATACAACCTTATGTCTGTCTCAATGCTTTGTGATCTTGATATGGTTGTTGTCTTTGGCAAGTACCGTTGGGTTGTGGTTATGGAAGATGACAATTCCAATGTCTTCGAAGGCTTTAGGAGAGGAGACATGTATATTGTTGATTTCTCTACAGGACCACAACCAGCCGTGTGCTTACTTGTAAAAGCTTCAGAAAGCTGGCTCTGGCATCGACGACTTGGTCATGCAGGCATGTGGAATTTGCACATGTCTGCGAAGAAGAAGCATGTCATTGGCATCGAGAATGTCAAATTCCTCAAGGATCACCTGTGCGGAGCCTGTGAAACTGGGAAGATGACGAAGGCCAAGCATCCAGCGAAGACTATCATGACCACCACGCGCCCATTTGAATTGCTTCACATGGATCTCTTTGGTCCTAATCATTATTCTGCTATTTCAAATGAAGCATCTCAATATGGCTTTGTTATTGTTGATGATTATTCTCGTCGAGCTAATGCACCTGAAGAAAATGGTGCTGAAGAAAACGCTGATCAAACTCTTCAACGAGAACCAGCTCATCCTCGCATTGCAAAAGAAGTGCAAGTTGAAAAGGTCATCAATGACATCAAAGCGCCAGGTCCTCTCACACACTCAAAAGCTTCACATTTGTCTAACATTTGTGGGAAGTATGCTTTTGTCTCTATTACAGAGCCCACTAAGGTAGATGAAGCATTTCTGGAGCCTGAGTGGATTCAGGCCATGCAAGAGGAATTACATCAGTTCGAGCTCAACAATGTCTAGGAACTGGTCAAACGTCCAGATCCTCACAAGCACAATATCATCGGCACAAAGTGGATCTACCGCAACAAGCAAGATGAAAATGGCCTTGTTGTGAGGAATAAGGCACGGCTTTAGCTCAAGGCTACACACAGGTTGAAGGAATTGATTTCGATGAAACTTTTGCACCTGTTGCTAGACTTGAGGCTATTCGCATATTACTTGCTTATGCTAACCATCATGATATCACTTTATATCAAATGGATGTGAAAAGTACATTCCTCAATGGTAAGCTTGAGGAAGAAGTATATGTTGCTCAACCCCCAAGTTTTGAAGATCCAAAGAATCCTGACAAAGTCTTCAGACTCAACAAGGCCCTCTATGGCCTCAAGTAGGCCCCACGGGCTTGGTATGATACCTTTAAGGAACTACTCATGAAGAAAGGCTTCAAACCCGGTTCACTCGACCGTACTCTTTTCACTAAATCTTATGATGGTGAATTGTTTGTGTGCCAAATATATGTTGATGATATTATCTTTGGATGTACTGACCAACGTTATAGTGATGAATTTGCCTATATGATGAGTGAAGAATATCAAATGTCTAGGATGGGAGACTTGAAATTCTTCTTAGGTCTTCAAATTCGTCAACAACACAATTGCATATTCATCTCTCAGGAGAAATACCTCAAGGATGTACTGAGGAAGTTCGGCATGCAAGATTGCAAAGGCGTCAAAATTCCTATGCCCGCAAATGGACATCTGTGCACTGATGAAAATGGTATTGACTTCGATCATAAGGTATACCACTCCATGATAGGTTCCTTATTGTACTTATGTGCATCTAGGCCAGATATAATGCTTAGTGTTTGCATGTGTGCCGATTTCAAGCTGAACCAAAGGAATCACACCATAAGGCTGTGAAGCATATTCTTCGATATCTAGCTCACACACCAACACTTGGATTATGGTACCCCAAGGGCTCGGCTTTTGATCTTGTTGGATATTCTGACTCTGACTATGCTGGTGATCGTGTGGACCGCAAGTCAACATCTGGTACATGTCATTTCCTCGGACGATCTTTGGTCTGTTGGTCCTCGAAGAAACAGAACTGCGTATCACTATCTACTGCTGAAGCTGAGTACATTGCCGCTGGTTCTTGTTGTGCCCAATTTCTATGGATGAAGCAAACTCTCAAGGACTACGGCATCAACATGAAGAATGTGCCTCTCCTCTATGACAATGAGAGTGCCATCAAGATTTCTCACAACCCAGTTCAGCACTCGAAGACAAAGCACATTCAGATTCGTCATCATTTTCTTCGTGATCATGTGTTGAAGGGCGACATTTCTATTGAGCATGTGAAGACTGAAGAACAGCTAGCCGATATCTTCACAAATCCCTTGGATGAGAAGAGATTTAGCAAGTTGCAGTGTGAGCTAAATATCCTAGAATCTTCGAATGTTCTTTGAAAAGGACACTCATCCTAACACTTATGCAAAATTGATGACTTAGATGTGCAACACATGAAGAAACGTTTTTCTTCAATCAATGAAGAATGACACTCTTAGTGTGAAGAAATTAATGAAGAATTTGATTCTCAGAACCCTACGATAATTGTACGCGGTGTCTGAAATCATCATTCTTATACGGTGGGTCACGCCACCACCAAAAGTTGAAATTCCTCAAATTATTCATATTCTTCAACTTTGCATAGTCTTCACTGGTTCCGTCATTTTTTTTCATTGGCTATATATATATATATATATATATATATATATATATAGAGAGAGAGAGAGAGAGTAGCACTATTCTAATCCTAGGATTAGAATAA
>NC_041382.1:314230058-314254476 GCF_002162155.2 Triticum dicoccoides | reverse complement strand
GCCGCCCCGACGCCCACCAGAGACGCCGCACACCCCAACCGGAGACGCCGCCGCCCCAAGATCCCACCGCTGCCACCACCTGCGCTCATCGCCGGTGTTGTGGTCCCAACTTTCCCCGCCGCCGCCGCGCCCAGCCTCCCACGCGCTCGCCTCCTGCCTCTACGCACCGCCGCCCTACCTCCCATGCGCTGTAGCCTACCTCCGTGCACCGCCGTCCCCCATCTGGCCATCCCACGCGCTAGCTGGGTGGTGCGTGGGTTGAGGCATCAATCGAGGCGACGACGGGAGGAGGTTGGGCATGAGGGAGGGGACGGTGCCTTGGGCTGACATGACGCGGCGGCGACTACTTCATAGAGGAGCCCGAGCATTTCCTCGATGTCATGCTTGTGCCTGAGGCGCCGGACGAATCTTAGTAGTTGAACTTCACACGCACTGCATCTGCGGCTCACCTCCTCCACGAGCGACAGCTGCCTCCCCATCCGTTTTCCACAACTATTTTTTTGTATTTGGTTGCATCTACTGGTTCTCGGGAGCTCACCTTAGAAAACTTGTTTCGCTGCTGGTGCTATTTGCCACTGATGTTGCCGGCATGAAAGGTCAGGGACACGATGGAAAATTTTCCTTTGGTTCCCCCGCGACAGTAGAGACGAAAACAGAAACTACTTCTCCTGCTCACCTTCGTCAGTGGCTGATTCTTCTGCTGAAGTTCAGGTGGGCAACACATCTTCATACAGTTCAGAGAAAGAAAGTACGGAAGTTCATTTAGTGGGCACAACATCAAATCACTTTGGAGAGTATGTTGTTGAGCACGTCTCCAGCTAGATTTGTTGTTTATGCTCCTTAAAGCAGATGATTCCTCGTTGCTCAACTGTCGAAACTCTATACTACATTTTTTTGTAACTTCAGTTTTTTTAGACAATTTTTTGTAACTTCGGTGTCGTGAGAGGATGGACATATTCTGAAGAAGTACATCAGTTCATCCAGTGAACACAACATCAACGAACTTTGAATAAAAACAGAAGTTAGGTGCGCTAGAGTAATCACAGAGTTAAAAATAATAAGCAAAAAAAGAGTTAAAAAAACCTAGTGAACACTCCTGACATATAGGGGACTAGTATCGAAGTTCATAGGCGACTACCAAAAAACAGTGTACAACATGTTCAGACATTTTTATTGGTGATGTTCAATTGGCCATAATTACTTGATGGATCTCTGATTCAGTATTGTAGAATGAGAAGTAGTGCATGCAGTTTTGTGTCCGTAAGGTGTGATGCAGGCAGAGTACTAGTTGTACATAGTAGCTCCCCACGGAACTCCTAGGGACGCAAGACAAGAACTAACAGAGCTTCGCCTCAACAGTCACGGCGACGCCGCGCCGACCACGTTTGCCTGCACCCCTTCCCCAACCACCTCTGCACCCACCCGCCACCAATCTTCTCTCCAACGCGACCTGCCCTCCCCTCCGAGCTGACCTTCCGTCCCGACAGACGCGACCTTCCGCACTCACCTCCAGCGCACCCCCGTCCTCCCATCCCACCATGAGAAATCTCTCCTCCAGCACGCCCTCCGAGTAAAAAAAAGTGAAGTTCGGGTTTTAGAGGTATGTAAGCTCAAATACATAAGCTAGATAAGTGCAAAGGAAACAAGAGTTTCATAATAACAAATAAAAGAGACCATGTTTGAATTTTCCTGAAGAAAATTGGATAAATGTGGTGTGAACGAAGCAAAATAAAAACTTCAAAGTTTAAATTAAAAGAAACAAAGCAATTCAATGTTTGTAAAAAAGGATTTATCTCTCTTTATTAAAACAAAGAAGTTCAAAAAATTAAAAACATAGTAGTTCAAAAAATTATTTAATGAAAGCATTTTCCATGTTTCCAAAAGAAAATTAGAGGTTCAAATTTTACAAACATAGAGGTTCAATGTTTATTACAGAACCAAGAAAGTCAAATTAAAAATACAAAGAAGTTTAAATTTTTAATAATAAAGGGGTTATATAAAAACTTAGAGGTTCGAATTTAAATAACCAAGAAGTTCAATTTTTAGTACAAAACCAAGATAATCAAGTTAAAAAACAAAAATCTAAAAAGAAGAAGTTCAAATTAAAAATACGAAGAAGTTCAATGCTTGTTACAAACCCAAAGAAGGTCATTAAAAAAGCATCTCAAACAATTTTATAAAAAAGATTTTCTCTGTTAAAATAAACCTAGAAGTTCAAATTTAAAAATAGAGCGGCTCAATGTCTATCAGAAAGTAGGATTTTTCCGTTACTAAAAGAAATAAAACTAGGAAGTCCAAATTAAACATATGGAGAAGTTCGATGATGATAGAAAACTCAGATTTTCCTCGTTATTAAAGAATGGAAACAAGAAGTTCAACTTTTAATAATAGAGTGCTTCAAAATTTCATGAAAAATATTAAGGAATAAAACCAGGAAGTCTGTATTAAAAAGATGGAGAAGTTCGATGATTATAGAAAACTCAGATTTTCCTCGTTATAAATAACAATGGAAACACGAAGTTCAAAAATAAATAACAAGAAGTTCAACTATTAAAAATAGAGCGCTTCCAAATTTCATCAAAAAGGATTAAGAAAATCAGATTAAAATTCATAAAAAACTCATATATTTTCATGTATCCGAGAGAAGATCAGGTTGATAACTGCCAGAAGTTCACGTACTACACGGTGTGCATTTTGTATTAAAAAGAATAAAAAAAGCAAAGACTAAAAGTTTGTTGATATAAGTGCAAGTCCTCCGTCGGAGAAATTTTAAAAAATATTGTGAGAGAGGTTTATACAAAAGAAATACCATTTGTGTAAAACTTGACGAATGGATGAGAAAATTACAAATGAAAAATACGTCACAGAAGTTCAACGTAAAAACAACAGGAAGTTCACCTACTACACTGAATGAATATCATATGAAAAACTTTTAAAATCATCGCGAGTATGAAAAAATGATCAACACGGGAAAGTTCCGTGTTTACAACAGCTTTCCACTGGTATATCACTTGCTCAATTCCTGTGAGTGGATGGAGAGCTACGAGCAGTGGATGGTGAGCTACGAGCAAAAAAACACGTGAAAAACAGAGTGAAGTTCAAGTAGACGTGCCGAGAAGTTCAGGTTCTTCACGCGGTGCATTTTCGAAGAATCTGTTTCGCGATAAAGGCAGAACGAATGATCTCGCCATTTTCGAAATTACTTGAAAACGGTCAGGATTCAGAGAAAACCATCAACATGAAAAAGTTTCGCATTTTCCGTAGCTTTTCAGCGGTATATTATTTGCCCTATTCCGATAAAGTTTGTAGAAACTACGGCAAAAATACGTTTTTAACCATTTTTAAAACTGACATAAAACCGTAATGAATTAGGAAAAACAATATATACAAAAAAGTTTTGCATTCCTTCAAGCTTTCCAATGCCATATCATTTGCTGCATTTGGGCGTACGGTTAAAAAATTAGCTCAAAAATAAGAACTCGGTGGAACTTGTACCGTTTTCTAAATTACTTTTAAACCGTTCGAAATTAGAAAAAACTTTTAACACAAAAAAGTAGCGCATTTTCATAAGCTTTCCAACGCCGTATTATTTGCCTCAATTGGATTAGCCGTTTAGAAATGGCATTGAAAATACGAACTCGGGTGTTCGGTTTGCGAAATTTTACGATTTTCTGAATTACTCTTTAACCATAGGGAATTAGAGAAAACTTTCAACATGTGGAAGGAGCGGTTTTGCAGCATCTTTCCAATGCCATATTATTTGCCTCATTCCAATAAACGGTTTAAAAATGCGATCGAAAATATGATTCACATTTTTTATATGAAGAAAAACGGTTTTCAAAACTGCTCTTAAATACATTTTGACAAAAATTTAACTTGGGTCATGATACTGATGTCCATAGCTATCCAACGGTATATCGCAAGCCCCATTTGGACACCTTTTAGTTGAAGTTCAACCTAGTACTCGGGGAAGGTCAGGCGCGTTACTTGGGAAGTTCACGTTGTGATCAGAATATTATTCTGATCCCGTGATCAGAATAGTGTTTATGTGTGTGTGTGTGTGTGTGTATGTCCTCTACAACATTCACTTATTGCTATTTCTTCAAGTTGGTTTTCTGCTAAGTGAATGTAATCGGACCCTTCCCCTCTATGCTATACTCAACCCAATCTGTTCACAAATTCTTCATGTGCGTTCTATTTGAAACTCGTTCAAAATCTTCATTGTGTCCTTGTTAGCTGAAGAAATTGCGAACGGAACTTTAAAACCTATCTTATCTAAATTTTCGGCTTTGCCGCTCAAACCGTTCCGCATCCCACGATACACTTATCCACTCACCCACGATCTAACACGATCTCCAGCTCTCACTATGTGGGTGACACATGTCATGCGAATGAGAAGGGTCAGGGGCACGTTCGTCCAATTTCTTCGGGCGAGCGGTTTTTCACCGTGGCTATAAATACCCCTCCTTCCCTTCCTCACTTCTTTTACTCCGCTCGACCTCTCTCTCCAGCTCGAGCTTCTCAAACCCTAGCGCCGCCGCTACTTCACTCCGCCGCCGCCGTAGCCGTCTTCCTCCGCCAAGTTAGGGCGTGGAAGATCTGCACAGACGAACCTCACCTCTCCACTTCACTGTTCGTCATGTTCTTCATCCAGGGTAATTAAAAGTTACTTTTACTACCCTCGTTGATTCAAACAATTATCTACAAAATCTTCAAAAGTGTTTCTCTTCATATCTTCACACATTGAACACCTCACAAGTCATCTGTTCTTGATTCGTTTCTCTAAGCCATGTTTTTCTTCAAGATTCCTCAAGAAAGCTTAGTGAAATTCTTCAAGACTCATCTGGTCAAATTCCTCAAACTTGTTCGTTTTGAAAAACCTTCTGAGAACGCATATGACCTCTCCAAATTCCTCGCAACTATACTCTGTTCACAGGTACACATGTCAGCTGCTGAATCACTAGGTTCTCATCAACTTAACTCATTTGTAGCGTTCCTCGAAGAAAAGTTGCATACTTCTTTAGAGAATTCAATTGTTCAAATTCCTCAACTGAAGAAAATGGCTGATGGTAAGAAGCCACAGAAGGGAGGAAAGAGGCCTGAGGTAAATACAACGTTTGAAATCCCTGATGACATATATGCTGGGTACTGCACACCTACTGAGGAGCGCAAAGTGCGCAAACAGAGGATAGAGAGGAGATGGGCAAGAGAATGGAGGGAGTATAGATATGTCACTCCTAAGTACATGAAGAAATTCACACTCAATCCACCATGCCCAAGAGCTCCATTGGCACCTGGCCAAATAGCAGATCCCACCAGCCTCAAGCACGGTGAGGACTATCCTGATGAATGGGCCAAGCGCCAAGCCAAGCTGGCTAAGCGAGCCAGAGAAGCAGTGAGGAAATTCAATAAAGACTCTGCTGCTGTTGCTGCCTCTGCTGAGGCATCTGCTGTCAAGCCAAAGAAGGTTATCTCTAAGAAGCCTGCGTGCAAGCCAAGTGCTTCACCAACAATGCCCTCACGACGAGAATCTTCAAAGCCCTCACGGCAAATTCCTCATGCTGCTCCTGTTCCTCCAAAGTCCTCAGCTCCTGCGCCAAAGCCTTCAGCTGTTCCGACCAAATCCTCAGCACCTGTGCATCTCGCTTCGTGCCAAAGGACTGCCCACATCTCCATTGCCTCAGGTGTCTCAGCTAGTTCCTCAGCTGCACCAAGTTCCTCAGCTGGCCCCTCACTGCTCAAGACAAAGGCCACTGCTAGACGAGGTCCTCGCCCAAGTCCTCAAAAGAAGCAAGTCGCTTTCCAAGTGTCGTCTGATGAAGTCGAAGCAGATGATGATGAACTTGCAGAAATCATCAGAGATAGGCAAGTTAGGGCCGCTCGAGCCAAGAGATCAGAGGTGCCACTGCTTTTGGATCCCAAGATGATCCTCGACTACATTGATGATTGGCACAAGGACCCCAACACTCCCTTGCCTGAGTTCAAGCTGACTCCTGGCCGAAGTCACATGCTGACCCACTTCATTAAAGAAGAAAAGTGGAAATTTGAGAAGGCCAGACAGATCAAGAAAGCACAGTAAAAGAAAGAGCGCTATCTGAAGAAAAACATTGTCTCTATGATAACTGAAGAACTTGTCACTATTCAGACTGAGATTAAGAAACTCAGTGATGACTTTGACGCACATCGCGTTGATTGGCTTGGAGCCAAGGTTCGTTTTGTAAAACTTGTGGGTAACTTCACTTCCAATGTTGCAGCCCCAACGCAACAGGAAATTCCTCAGGCTGAAGCATCTGCTCAGCCTACTGAAGAAAATGCCAGCACCGCTAATGACAATCAGACTACTGAAGAAAATGTGAGTTCCAGGGCTGATGACTGCATTCCAGCCGCTGAAGAAATTGCCAGGGCACCCACTAGTGGTGTGCCTGAAGTAACTGAAGAACTCAGGGCAACTACATCAGTTGTGCCTGAAGAAAATCAACCAGATTCCTCAGCTGCTCCTGCACCAACTTCAACTCCAATCCTTCCATCTGCATCAGATGTGAAGAAGACCAAGGCTGCAGAGCGAGCTGCATTGAAGAAAAGGAAAGCATCAGCTGCTTCAGATTCTTCAGCTTCGAAGTGTAACATCCCAAAATTCTAAATTTTGGAATGTTATAATAATTAGATAGATTTGATTGTTTGATTGATTGACTGAAAGTGAGTGAAATTCAAAACTTTTTGAAAGTTAAATGAGAGGGAATAAAAGGACTTTCCCAAACTTACATTTTGCATTTTGGTAGATCCTAGAAATTCTACGCAACTCAATGACCCACGGAGAGAGTTGGGGATTTCGTTATTTTCATATTTGAGTTCCCTCAAATTTTGAGAATAGGATCATTTGATTTTATTTATTTTATCATTAATTATTTCTATTACAAAAATATGAGAGAGGGAATAAAATGACTTTCCCAAAATAAAGAAATATTGAGGATTTAATAATAAAATCAAATAAGATTTTATTTCGGAGTTTTTCGGTGTTTTATTTGAATTTTGGAAAAATGTGCGTTTTTCAAAATTGCATTTAGGGCCCAAATAATTGTTCACCTTGTGCGGCTTGATTTTAGAACCCCGTGAAAATTTATTTCGTTATTTTTGGAGTCCGTTTAGTATTTCTTTTTATTTTTCTTCTGAGCGGAATAATAATAAAAAAAATGAACCGACTTCGGGCCGTACCCGAGCGGGACACCGCCCGGGGGCAGCCTTTAAAGAGCGCCGCCCCGAGCCGCCCCAGCTCATCAGCCCCGCCTTGATCCGCGCGCGCTGCTGGAGCCGCCGCCGTTGCCGCCGACGGTTCCGCCGCCCGAGGTTCGTCGCGCCTCGTTTTCCATGCCGAGAAAAACAAAATTCGGCATTAGTCGTTTTTCTTTTTCTCAGATTAAATCCGTGATTTTTCTGATCGCGATTCCTGATCCGATTTTCGTTTTAGTATAACTTTTTGCTTGTTTATCGGAATCAGGCGATTAAAGCGCCTAGAGTTTCGTCTAAAAACCCTCTAACCGTTTAACCAACTTAAACAAGATTTTGCTACTATAAAATTTTCCCTAGATCCAGATTACTAGAACGAAGTTGTTTTCTTTCGTCGTTCGTCTTTCGTTGCGTCGTTCAATTTGATTTTTTTCTTTTGCCAAACGGAGTTCTTAAGTTGAACCTTCTGGTTAGATCTCTTATTTGAGTTTTACCTGTGAATTAGATGAGTACTTATTGTATGCTTGTTTGTTTGTCTTGGTAGAATACCCGGAGTGCGCCGCTTGTTATTTCGAATCTCTAGGTTTCACGGATCATCAGCAAAGCAAGTTCACACTTTGATCATACCCCTTTCGTACCCAGTTTTTATGCATTAGTTTCAATCCTCAAACATTACATGATTAGGATCTAATTAAATTGTGGGTTGGGAAGTATTTGATGAGGTAGGAACCTATTGCCCTGTTACTATCAAACCTTTGGGAGTTACTTTTACGTTATGCCTATATTGCCATGCTATGCTCGTAGACGTGGATTGGGTTTTGAGAGTATCCATGACAGATGTAAGATTGTTATTTAATGGTTCAACTTCAGGTGGCAACTTAAATACATATCTGGGTGGATTGCTAGGGGCACCCTGGGGATATACCAGTGGACTTGCCCGGACACCTGGGGATATACTAGTGTTGTCCTAGGAGATCCCAGGGATATACCGTGTGATCATCCTATGGTCCGCCACCCAGGCTCAAAGGGATCATGAGACTATTCATACTAGAAACTTCCTTATGCAGCCACAAGCTATTATGGGCTCTAGCATAGTTGACTAAGTTGTGCGAACTCTTACAGTGGTAGACTAGCAGATGTAGGGGTTGTAGGTGGTACGGTCTACCCATCGTAAGGTGCAAACGCTTCTGAAAGACTCTGTCTCGGTCATCCATCTTCTCAAACACCATGTAGTGCGAGAAACCAAACGGCGGCGATCGAGTCTTGTGGGGAAAAGTGCGCAAACCTCTGCAGAGTGTATAAACTAATCATGATTAGCCATGTCCCCGGTTATGGACATCTTGAGTATCTAGTTCTTGTATTATCCTATTGATCTCATCACGTTACTTTAAATGAATATTGTTGGGTTTAATGATGTTACTTAATTGGGATTGAGAATGTTGTCAACCATTCTCAATGTTTAACAACCACCATGATAGTTAAATAAAATTTATTCCTTTGCAGTAGGGAAAAATTGGCTTTTCGCAAAAACCTTATAACCATAGAGCTTTTCCACCATCCAAATATGCATGTAGTGATAGCCTTTATTCATCATTCTCTATGGTGTGAATTTGCCAATACATTCAATGTACTGACCCTCTGTGGCTGCAACGTCTCATGTTGCAGGATTATCTTACGACGAGTAAGAGATACGTTAGGGTTACGATTTCTACACTCAACTTTGCCGTTGGTGTTGATGGGAATCCACAACCTTGTTACTTCCGCTATTTTGGATTGAGGTAATAGTATTTACGTTACTTTATACATGTGATTTACCTCTGTTATAAATCCTCGAGTACTGTGTGTGTCAGCATACCGATCCAGGGATGACACTTAAGCATAGAGACTTGATCCATTCGGGTCGGGTCGCTACAAGATGGTATCAGAGCACATGTTGACTGTAGGACGTGACCCTATAAACTGGCATGCCTATAGCAAAGATTTTTCTCTACAACTTTCCCTTTCAAAAAGATCTTTTACCTCTCTTCTGTTCTGAGCTTATTCAAATATTCCCTTTTAGTGAGACCATACCCCTTTTCCCTTTTGACCACTCAAAGATTCGGCGGATGAGACCACCCCAAGAAGTACAAGATATCGGACAACCATGACCACTACGGAATGAAGGAGATTTTATCGTGCATCTAAATAATGGAAACTACAATAGTTGAAGACTCTGAAGACTAGGAGAATTTGAAGGCTATGAAGAATCCCCAGATTTTTATGACCTAGGAAGGCTACCCTTATGGAACTTGGCAGACTTTGAAGCTGTCAATACCCGAGATCAAGGTGTGTCAGAGAAACACTGAAACAAGGAGCATGAGAACTCAAAATTTTGTCAAAAGAAAACCCTAGGGCAGGAGATATCAACTATGGAATGATAGCTCATGGGAATGACAAGAGCAGAAACACAGCTATCCATGATGTTATCGCCCGCTTATGCTATTGTCACCGTGCTGAGTTAAGCATGCATATGCATAGAAGGATTGGATGGTAGAAGGCTGATTGAGCACCTATCAGCAAGATGAAGTTTTAACTTTAGCCGATGTATCACCATGATCTGGAGTGTTACATCAAGAAGTTAAGATGGACCTACAAGAAGCAGTATTTGATAAGGAAGCGTTTCGTGAAGAACTCAGGATCCAGAAGCTGAAAGTAGCCAAGCTAGAGGAGCCAAACCTCGAGATACCGGAGATTTTCCAGGAACTGAAGGACAGTCGGAACATGGTTCATGCCAAGGATGTTGAAACACAGAAGTTTGGAATGCAACTCCAGAATATTCAAGGATGTCACGAGAGACCTTGCTACAACAGATATGAGCTGGCAAAAGAACTTGAGAAAGACAAGCATGATCGGAAGAAGCCATTGGAGGCATGAACAAGGCTTGAAGAGATTGGAGAAGTTGAAGATTTATTGACCTTTAGAAGACCAAACCCCTTTTATACACTTACGTTAGATGCGACGATTGTGAGCTATCATTTGTTTGATGTTTTCAACAGCCACAATAAAATCTGTCTTTTCAAAACTTTTGTTTATATTGTGTGTATCCCTCTCTATCTCTCTTATATCACCCCAAACCCATGGACCCAACAGAGGATGAATGAAGATGAGCTTGCATTTTCTGGACCAATGAGTCAGTTGGAGACAGACCGATGGATTCCGAACATGGAGGATCATATGGAGAACAACCCTATAGTCGGAAAGGATATGACCCAGCATGCTCTTCAGTGCTTTGAAAGAGGAGCTGCTACTTGGTGGAGAATGTACCAAACCATCAATGGATGGCAAGGAATAACCACTTGGAAAGAATTTAAGTTGACTCTGCCAAAGTCTCGGTTTGTGTCCCATAAGTTGAAGCCTTATGGAAAGGATATGAAGAAACCTTGTGCATGCAAGATTTGTGGAGAAATAGGACACACCCATAAACAACACAAGGATGAATGCCCTAATTTTGAAGAAAGTCACCCAGTTGAAGAATGCCCAACTAGGCAGATTACTTGTTTCCTGTGTGAAGGGACTACCCACTATCATGCTCAGTGTCACATTTACCCCATGGTACAATGAACCATCCAGCAGAAGAAAGAAGTAATGAAAGGAGCCCTCATGGAAATTTTAGAAGAAGTTGTGATGAAGGAAGATGTGCAGGACACACCTATAGAGGACCCGAGTAAACCCTGCACTAAGTCTGGCTATTCATGTGGAGAAGAAGGACACATCTCCCAGAATTGTATGAATGAGGATATAGTAGAATTCCTGACAAAGGAAGTAGAGTATGACCCACAAGAAATAGAAGCCCTGATTGGAATGGAAAAGTCCAGGAAGAGAAACCGATTAGAGCCCAGGAAGGATCTGGTTCATATCACATGTTATAGGTGCAAGGAGTCAGGGCACTACCTCAACAATTGCCCAAAAAGGAAACCTCGATACTTGTCAGAAGTAATATATTTTAGTTGTAATGGAGGAGGGAACTTTGCCAGAGAATGCCCCAAGGAGAAGGAAACTTGTGCTAGATAGTTGAGTTGCAACAAAAGAAATGGAGTAGTAGAAGTGAGAACATTCTATTTTATATTGAGGTGTCGAGTTGAGACATGTAATGGAAAAGCGAGAGATTGTGATCATTTGAGAAGGAATAAAGTTAGCATTGTTGGTACTGATATGGATTTTATGAGTTGTTACTCTATGAAGAAGAATTTTGACCATTTCTGATGATATGAGAAATATGGTCTATGGAAGATTTGTGCATTTTAAGGGTGGTAGTACCCTGTAAGAACCGTTGACCACTGAAAAAGATTAGGATACTCCACTGAGTGGGTTTCAGACAAAATGAATACAAGTTTTGTCTCGATATGTGTGATACCCCAAGAGTATGTGGGATGAAGTTGGAGACCGTCATTTGTTTGGACCAAATGTGATCAAAGGAGTTAGAAGAGAATGTTAAGTTGATTCGAGATAGATTGAAGGTAGCTCAGTCCAGGCAGAAGAGTTATGCAGACTTAAAAACGCAAGGAGGTAGTCTATGAAATTGGAGACAGAGCATGTCTTCGTGTGACCCCTCTGCAAGGAGTTAAATGATTTGGAGTTAAGGGACAGTTAGCCCCGAGATTTGTAGGACCATACCGAGTTTTGGAGCGTATGGGAGAAGTGACCAACAAGTTGGAGTCACCCGAAGGACTGTCAGGACTTCATGATGTGTTTCACATTTCCCAGTTGAAGAAGTGCCATGCAGAGATGGCCAATATTCCCCTGTAAGAACACTTGACCCTGGAAAGGATAATGATGTTCCATGAAGTGGAATATGGACTTCATGAGTATAAATTTTATTTCGATATGTGGGATATCCCACGAGGATGAAGAGATGAATTACTATTGGATATAAAGGAGGTATGATGTTGGAAATATGGATCAAGGGAAATTCCCTGATGAGTCTGAGTAATCATGTCCTAGTTTGGTGCCAATAGAAGGAAGGAAGACATTACAATTGGATGGATTTAAGAATACTAGGAAGTTGGAAGTTGGAATAATGATCAGTTGCCCGATGATAAGTTCAAGGACTATAAGTGATGAGATGGGCCATAACCCACAGGCCCCAGGACCAGCCAAGAAGCACGCACATTTTGCTGAAGGAAAAAAAACCTGGAAGGAGTTATGACTTATCAACCGACGATTTTATAGGAGTTTACGCAAAACCTGAGAGTGGTGAAGGAACGATAGATGTTTGTTTGGCTTGCAGAATGAATGGATTATTCCGAACGCAGTTCGTGGACAAGAGAAATTCTACAATGCTTGTGAGGATGACCGAGTGTTAGAATGCGAGATTCGCTAAACCGTATACAAGGTAATGATTTGGGTGCGGGATGGATTGATAACCATACTGACTTACTCTTATTATTCGCCTTACTATGTGGGATGGTAAATATGAGTGACTTACCTATAGTAGAGAGACGACGATCAAAAACCTTGTTTAAGCCTTAGAATGGTATAGGTATTTTTTTCCCTTGTACAAGGCAGCCTTGCCAACCGTAGGTTATATGGTGAGGATCAACCAGACCCATTTCCTGCAGAAGGAACCATAAATTGTTTACCACCATGAGATATCGATATTTGTTTAGTTTTGGCGCCAGACCCGTCAGCTAAGAAGACCCAATATCGGAATAACCTTACCAAGAGGAAAGGACAAAAGAATTGAGGAAAAGGTTATGTCGTTACCGGAAGAGCTCGGAGGAGGAATTTTCTCGAGGATCTGAGAAGACTGACACTTTCAAGAATAAGGATGGAGTATATGAGTTTTGATGGAACAGTAACCATGCTTCTAAGGGTGGTAGCACCCTAGACCCCTGTGATGATCTATGGATTTTGAGAAGACCCCCAAACCCTAACCTATTTCTTTCTAGCCTCTCTGAATCTCGAGGACGAGATTCATTTTAAGGGTGGTAGGTTTGTAACATCCCAAAATTCTAAATTTTGGAATGTTATAATAATTAGATAGATTTGATTGTTTGATTGATTGACTGAAAGTGAGTGAAATTCGAAACTTTTTGAAAGTTAAATGAGAGGGAATAAAAGGACTTTCCCAAACTTTCATTTTGCATTTTGGTTGATCCTAGAAATTCTACGCAACTCAATGACCCACGGAGAGAGTTGGGGATTTCGTTATTTTCATATTTGAGTTCCCTCAAATTTTGAGAATAGGATCATTTGATTTTATTTATTTTATCATCAATTATTTCTATTACAAAAATATGAGAGAGGGAATAAAATGACTTTCCCAAAATAAAGAAATATTGAGGATTTAATAATAAAATCAAATAAGATTTTATTTCAGAGTTTTTCAGTGTTTTATTTGAATTTAGGAAAAATGTGTGTTCTTCAAAATTGCATTTAGGGCCTGAATAAATGTTCACCTTGTGCGGCTTGATTTTAGAAGCCCGTGAAATTTTATTTCGGAATTTTTGGAGTCCGTTTAGTATTTATTTTTATTTTTCTTCCGAGCGGAATAATTAAAAAAACGAACCGACTTCGGGCCGTACCCGAGCGGGACACCGCCCGGGGGCAGCCTTTAAATAGCGCCGCCCCAAGCCGCCCTAGCCCATCAGCCCCGCCTCGATCCGCGCGCGCCACTGGAGCCGCCTACGATTCCGCCGCCCGAGGTTCATCGCGCCTCATTTTCCGTGCCGAAAAAAAAATTCGGCATTCGTCGTTTTCCTTTTTCTCGGATTAAATCCGCGATTTTTCTGATCGCGATTCCTAATCCGATTTTCGTTTTAGTATAACTTTTCGCTCGTTTATCGGAATCAGGCGATTCAAGCGCTTAGAGTTTCGTCTCGAAAGCCTCTAACCGTTTAACCAACTTAAACAAGATTATGCTACAGTAAAATTTGCCCTAGATCCATATTACTAGAACGAAGTTGTTTTCTTTCGTCGTTCGTCTTTCGTTGCTTCGTTCGATTTGATTTTTTCTTTTGCCAACCGGAGTTCTTAAGTTGAACCTTCTGGTTAGATCTCTTATTTGAGTTTTACCTGTGCATTAGATGAGTACTTATTGTATGCTTGTTTGTTTGTCTGTGGTAGAATACCCGGAGTGCGCCGCTTGTTATTTCGAATCACTAGGTTTCGCGGATCATCAGCGAGGCAAGTTCACACTTTGATCATACCCCTTTCGTACCTAGTTCTTATGCATTAGTTTCAATCCTCAAACATTGCATGATTAGGATCTAATTAAATTGTGGGTTGGGAAGTAGTTGATGAGGTAGGAACCTATTGCCCCGTTACTATCAAACCTTTGGGAGTTACTTTTACGTTATGCTTATATTGCCGTGCTATGCTCGTAGACGTGGATTGGGTTTTGAGAGTGTCCATGACAGATGTGAGATTGTTATTCAATGGTTCAACTTAAGGTGGCAACTTAAATACATATCTGGGTGGATTGCTAGGGGCACCCTGGGGATATACCAGTGGACTTGCCGGGACACCTGGGGATATACCAGTGTTGTCCTAGGAGATCCCGGGGATATACCGTGTGATCATCCTACGGTCCGCCACCAGGCTCAAAGGCATCATGAGACTATTCATACTAGAAACTTCTGTGTGCAGCCACAAGCTATTATGGGCTCTAGCATAGTTGACTAAGTTGTACGAACTCTTACAGTGGTAGACTAGCAGATGTAGGGGTTGTAGGTGGTACGGTCTACCCATCATAAGGTGCAAACACTTCTGAAAGACTATGTCTCGGTCATCCGTCTTCTCAAACACCATGTAGTGCGAGAAACCAAACGGAGGCGATCGAGTCTTGTGGGGAAAAGTGCGCAAACCTCTGCAGAGTGTATAAACTAATCATGATTAGCCGTGTCCCCGGTTATGGACATCTTGAGTACCTAGTTCTTGGATTATCCTGTTGATCTCATCACGTTACTTTAAATGAATATTGTTGGGTTTAATGATGTTACTTAATTGGGATTGATAATGCTGTCAACCATTCTCAATGTTTAACAACCACCATGATAGTTAAATAAAATTTATTCCTTTGCAGTAGGGAAAATTGGCTTTTCGCAAAAACCTTATAACCATAGAGCTTTTCCACCAGCCAAATATGCATGTAGTGATAGCCTTTATTCATCATTCTCTATGGTGTGAATTTGCCAGTACATTCAATGTACTGACCCTCTATGGCTGCAACGTCTCATGTTGCGGGATTATCTTACGACGAGTAAGAGATACGTCAGGGTTACGATTTCTACACTCAACTTTGCCGTTGGTGTTGATGGGAATCCACAACCTTGTTACTTCCGCTATTTTGGATTGAGGTAATAGTATTTACGTTACTTTATACATGTGATTTACCTCTGTTATAAATCCTCGAGTACTGTGTGTGTTAGCACACCGATCCAGGGATGACACTTAAGCACAGAGACTTGATCCATTCGGGTCGGGTCGCTACACGAAGAAAATGAAGCCTATGACAAGTTCGTTTGCAAATCCGATTGATGTTGTTCCCATCTCAACCAGGCCATCAAAGGAGCTTGTTCCTTTTGATGAAGAATATGTGATCCCCAGTGGATCTGATGAAGAAACTCCTTCTGTTGCTTCGTTGAACCATTGGATGACGAAATTGAAGTGGATGCGATCCCTTCATCACCTATCATCTCCTCGCCTATGCCTCAGTTCACAGCTGAAGAGGCTGGCGTTGAAGAAATGGAAGATGAAGATGTGGACATTGGCTGCTCCACACTCATAATCAGTGATGAATTCTGGGAAAGTCAGCATCCAAATTCTCCAATGTTCACCCCTCTATAGCAAATTCCTTAGTCCCCCACACAAACTATTCACATGGGCTTTGAAGAAACTCATCCCACTGCATCTGTCCACGAGGAAATTCCAGCCACTAGCGCTGAAGAAACTGCTGCTGCTGAACAACCATTGACACAGAATGCCACTGAGGAGGAACCAGAAATTCCTCAGCCTGAAGAACCTGCGATTGAGATTCCTGAGGTCATGATGCAACTCACTGACACTCCTCTGCCGAAGCCAAAGGATCCATTCTCACACAAGAAAAAGTTCAAGGCTGATGATTTCTTCGGTGAGCACGTCTTCTTCGAAGATTACAACCCATATGACTCTGCTCGCATTAGGAAGAGGCGTTTCTGGACTGTTAGTCAAGCCAATTTCTATTCCTCAGTGTTGTTCAACAAGGAGAAGATCTTCTACCATGAGCATATTCCTCACGTGGATATGGAATCTCTGCCGTGCTTCGCACTAGTCCTCAGTGTTCTTCACGACGCTGGACTACTCAACTTTTGCTCTGACATCTGCGATTGGAATGAAGAACTGATTCTTCAATTCTATGCAACGCTGCACATCACCAGAGATGCTAAAAATGTGAATTCATGGGTGCTGGACTGGATGTCTGAAAACACTCACTACACTGCACCAGCCTCTGAATTGCTTCGTGCTCTACCACTCAGTCCTCCCCTTGAAGAAGCTCGCTGCATCTACAGTGAACCTGAGCTCACACATCATTACATGCAGGTGCTGATGAAACCTTTGAAGCCAGGTCAAGCACCAAGAACCAAATTCCTCGTGAAGGAATTGTTGTACGTGCCCAGAACTGTCTATTGCTGTACGAGGACAATCAGTCCTATCAAAGGCCACGACTCATCTGATGAGGAAATTGTTGGCATCATGAACAATCTGGTATTCAACATCGTTCATGGCATTCCTGTCAATTATCACGATTTCTTCATGAGGACTATGGCCAATGTTGCACTGTCTCCATTTGAGCTGAAGCCTTATGCACCTTGGATTATGAGATTCCTCAGGACAAGGTCTTCACTCAACTACAAAGCTGATTTCCAGAATCACCTCAGCTACTTGCCCCCAATTGAAGTCCTCAAGCATACATATTCCTCAGTTGATGGAAAGGGCAAGGCACCAGCTGTAATAGATGAAGGCATTCATCCATTGGATGGTCAGTTTCGCAAAGCTGCATCTTATTCCACCAATGATGACTCTGCCAATGCACCTAAGTCCACTCGTCAAGCCACTGCTCCACGCGTGATGACTGACCGTGAACTTCTGCTTAGTCTTCACCAGAAGGTGGATCGAAATCACCAATGGGTTAAGCGTCAGTTTGGTTCACTTCTTCACAACATGACTGCCACACACAATGCAGTGAAGAAAAACCACTACTACATCCATCAAGTCTTCGGTTGCACCTGGGCAATCCTGTCACATCTGTATGGTGAAGAAGATCTGAAGAACATGGGTCTCAAAGAAGATTTTGACTGGTCTGCACCTCCATCGAAGAAATTCAAGAAGGTCCAGGTTCCTTCTTCGGTGGCCAGCTCATTTTCTTCATCGCGCGACACTGATGAACATGAAGATTTGGACGACACTGCAGCAGGCCCTACATCAACAAACGACCCCAACAACACCGGCGCTCCTTCATAAACATGATTATCTTCAGGGGCGTTAGTCCTCATTTTTGATCCTTTTGGTCATTCGATGACAAAGGGTGAGAAATATGAGTTAGTCTTCAAGCGGGTCTACTATATGGGCGTTTTTTTGCTAAGTTACAACTCTCGTTCTTCTGAAACTTTATTGGATCGAGTTGTAATCTTAAACCCGATGCTGCTCTGATACTTTTGATGCACTGTGCTCTGATACTTTTGATGCACTATTCTGCATGCTTATTCCTCGTTAATATTATTACATGCATGCTGAATTTCATCAGGCACCATATTTCATCATGCATTTCAAATTCTTCATATTATATGTTAAATGCGTGTATGAATTGCAATATATAGGGGGAGATCTCCATGATTCAACTCTTCAAGTGTGCATTGCTTTAAAAGCAAATTCCTCACTATGCACCTCTTCAGGGGGAGTTCTTCTATATCTTGCAATCAAATTCCTCAATATCAGTAGTTACACTTCATATGTTTATCCCCGTTGAAAACTTAACCTATATTGTCATCAATCACCAAAAAGGGGGAGATTGTAAGTGCATCTAGTGCCCCTTAGTGATTTTGGTGTATTGAAGACTTATAGGTTAAGGGACTAATGCGTTTGTCAGTGTACACATGTCTATAAGTCTATGAGGAGTTTGATATTTACAGGAAAAGTCGACCCCTAAAAATGAATATCTTTGACTGAAGATTTTGGTATTTCTGAAGACTTTCATGAAGACTCTGAAAGTGAAGAAATTGGTGTGTCCGTGAAGACTTGATATTCATGCGAGGAATATGAAGCTTGAAGACTTTCATTTTCATAGTTTTGTTTTTCTCTTTCTTGAGTCATAGGAAACATCGTACTGTTAAAGGGGGTCGAGGAAATACTAAGGAAAAATTTCCAGGTGATGCTCAACTCAAAATCCTACATCTACCAATCCCTTCGAGTGAAGCCATTGGAAATCTCATACAGTTCAGTCAATTTCTTCAGTGACAGAGACGAAGTTCTTCTGGTCTCTGAGGAATTTGTCCTGACTGAGGAGTTAGGAATTCGCCAGTGCGGATTTCCTACACAGTGAGGAACATGATAGCCCTGAGGATTTTGCTACTCAAAATTCCGACCGTTGCTGTGCTATGCGCCAGCTGTCCCAAAATATCTATCCACCTAACGGTCATATCATTGAAGGGCATTTATTTCTTATCATGTCAGGTTTCTCCCTAGGCTATAAATAGCCGCCCCCTACAACCACTAGCTGGTTGGTAGCTCCGAGAGAAACTGACACTTGTCATTTGAGAGCAACCCATCCTCTGAGGACTTTGAGCGAAAATCATCAAGTGAGGAAAAACCAAAAACCCAAAACCCAAACACCTACAAACCCCAAGTGATTGAGCATCACTAAAGAGATTGATCATGAGTGGATCCGACGCTTGTTACCTTTGAAGACTGTGCTTCTTCCAGACGGTTAGGCGTCATGGTGTAGAGCATCCAAGCGGAATTGTGGATCGCCGGGTGACCAAGTTTTTGAAGGTTTGGAAGTCTCCTAAAGACTTCCCACGAGTGATTGGACGAGGTCTGTGTGACCTTAGTTCAAGGAGAATATGGTGAGGACTGGGTGTCTTGGACTAAGTGTCGTTGACTGGGTGTCTGGGACTGTGTGTCCTCGAGTTTAAATACTCAGCCGCTCCAACCAGACATACAATTGAGATAGCAGTTGGAACTGGTCTACCAAATCATTGTCTTCACCAAGCTTACTGGTTCTATTCCCTCAACTCTTTCATTTCCTCATAACTGTGTGGTGTGTTTGTTCATATCTGTGTTTGAATTTCTTCAGTCTGTTTGTCTTCATCCTGAGTTATCCTGTGCTTATGCTTCCTGTACTCTGTGCCTGTTTTCATTTCATCATGATGACTATGCTTGTATTCTGTTATGTTTACTTTTGAGTACTTATTCCGCTGCTATTAGTTCTTCGCTAAGGAATTTCCTCACCGGCAAATTCCTCAGTGAAGAATTTCATAAAAATCACCTATTCACCCCCCCTCTAGTCGATATAACGCACTTTCAGTTATGCCCTAACCCTAATCATATCGGTCCTACCGAGTTGCATGTTGAACCCACCGAAAACCCTAATGGTCACAAGCTTTGCTGAATCGGTCCGACCGAGTTTAACCATCCGGTCTCACCGCATTTGGAAAGTTATGTGTAAGGGGTAGATTTTGTGTGGAGGCTATATATACCCCTCCACCACCTCTTCATTCATGGAGAGAACCATCAGAACGAACCTACACTTCCAACTTACTTTTTCTGAGAGAGAACCACCCACACTTGTGTTGAGACCAAGATATTCCATTCCTACCATATGAATCTTGATCTCTATCCTTCCCCAAGTTGCTTTCCACTCAAATCTTCTTTCCACCAAATCCAAATCCTGTGAGAGAGAGTTCAGTGTTGGGGAGACTATGATTTGAAGCACAAGAGCAAGGAGTTCATCATCAACACACCATTTGTTACTTCTTGGAGAGTGGTGTCTCCTTGATTGGCTAGGTGTCACTTGGGAGCCTCCGACAAGATTGTGGAGTTGAACCAAGGAGTTTGTAAGGGCAAGGAGATCGCCTACTTCATGAAGATCTACCGCTAGTGAGGCAAGTCCTTCGTGGGCGATGGCCATGGTGGGATAGACAAAGCTGCTTCTTCGTGGACCCTTCTTGGGTTGATCCCTCCGTGGACTCGGCGAACCGTTACCCTTCGTGGGTTGAAGTCTCCATCAACGTGGATGTACGATAGCACCACCTATCGGAACCACGACAAATACATTTGTGTCTCCAATTATGTTTGAATCCTCCAAACCCTTCCCTTTACATTCTTGCAAGTTGCATGCTTTACTTTCCGCTGCTCATGTACTCTTTGCATGCTTGCTTGAATTGTATTAAGATTGCTTGACTTGTTCTAAGTTGCTAAAATCTTCCAAGAACTAAAATTGGGAAAAGGCTAGATTTTTATTTGGTCAAGTAGTCTAATCACCCCCTCTAGACATACTTTCGATCCTACAAAGTGCCCTTTTGCACTTGTTATTTGAAGCGAATGTCTCAAAGAATGTCAGTACTCTTGGGTCATCGTCTTCTAGGGGTGTTGTTCTGGGGCGTCCTTGATAAGGATGTCCTCGCCACTCTTGGCAACCTGTCATAGTATCCAACATGCTCTAAGGCTGTGGTTTGCCACGGTATCTGTTGTTGTATGTATTTTGCATGGGCCATCGAGCCACCCTTCCAGAACGGTGTCGTGCCGTATAGTGGCTTTGTGTTTTTTGACTGTTGGATTGGGTGTGCCCCGAGGGTACGCCCTTTTCGCCTGTAGGGGAAGTTGGGTTGGGGCTGGTGGTTCCCAGCGAGCTGCCCGAGTTTCCCAGGCGATTTCCATCGCGCAGTATTTTTGTATGATGGTTGCTAAGTTAGCAAATTTTAGTATGCGACACCGATTGATCGCGTTGAGGATTCCTTCATCCGCACAGTTTTTGCAGAACGCTGATATTGCGTCCTCGTCACGGCAATCTTTTACCTTGTCCTTGACAAGGAGGAATCTGGCCCAAAAGTGGTGGACCTTCTCCTGAGATTGTTGTTTTATGCTCATGAGAGCCTCTATGTCCGGGTGGGTGGCTGGAATTAAATCCGAACCCCGACCTAACCAGTTGTCCGGAGTCCGACGATCTTTCGGACTAGAGAGTCCGGGTTCCGGAATAACTTCTGATTGTTTGGAACAGCCGTCCGATGCTATGTTCGGAGGGCTGGTTGCGTCCTTTCGCAGGTGAGTATCCGGCTCTTCATGAACGGCGACCCGAACATAGTCTGTCTTTAATATAGAAGAAAACTCGCCGTCCTGCTCCAGGACTGCCGCGATCTGGTGGGTGACCGGTGGAGTTTCAGTTTCTCCCTGATCGTTTTTAGGCCCGATCTGATCGTAATCTGTGAAGATTGCCAAAGCAGCGATGCGATCTAGGAGCTTGTTTAAGGATGAAAACTCAACCGGATCCATCTGCTTGGAGTGGTCGAAGTTGATGCGAAGGGGATTTTTGATGGCCTGAGAGGTCATCGTCGGCTCCGCGGCCGAATGGGCGATCATAGTAAAGTCGCCCAGCCGGAGGGTTTGGCCCGAGGCCAAAACTACCCCTGCGGTAATGTTGTCTTTAATGACAAGGCGACCATCGAGCCTTTCGTCGACGGCACAGTGGAACTCTCAGTGAAAGCACCAATGTCGGTGTCAAAACCGGCGGATCTCGGGTAGGGGGTCCCGAACTGAGCGTCTAGGATCGATGGTAACAGGAGATGGGGGACACGATGTTTACCCAGGTTCAGGCCCTCTCTATGGAGGTAATACCCTACTTCCTGCTTGATTGATCTTGATGCATATGAGTATTACAAGAGTTGATCTACCACGAGATCGTAATGGCTAAACCCTAGAAGCCTAGCCTATGTGAATATGGTAATGAGTATATGTGGTGTCCTTTCCGGACTACCACTTTGGTTTATATAGACACCGACGAGATCTAGGGTTTACATGGAGTCGGTTACATAAGAAGGAATCTTCGGTCGCCAAGCTTACCTTCCACTCCAAGTAGAGTCCAATCCGGACACAGTGCAGTCTTTGGCCTTCATGTCTTCACAGCCCATCAGTCCGGCCCTTGGATAACAGGTCGGACGCCCGAGGACCCCTTAGTCCAGGACTCCCTCACCAGGCGCTCTTCGCCTGGCGCCCTTCTAAGGCAAACGTGCCACGAAGCACGCCTCCACGTGGTGCCCGAGCGCCTCCCTCGCGATGCTGGCCAGGTCTAGGGCCCTCCAAAAGAGAGCCCTCGAGCCCTGCCCGAGGACGATGCTAGGCACGCCACCCTATGCAAGGAGAGAGGTGCCCCAGGCGCAGGCGTAGATCCTGAAGTGGTGCCACCAGAGGTGCTGCTCCCTTGAGGTCTAGTGTGGAGTAGCTGCTTCTTCTTCTCGGTGTTGGCCTCAGGAGAGTACTACACTGCATTGCATCGGGGGTCTTCGAGTGATGCAACTTGGAAGGCGCGCTCGAGGGAGCACACTGCGTCTCTTTCTTCTCATGGGACCGTGATGATTCCGCCACTTCCCGACATCTTGAGGATGTTGTAGCCATGGTGGGTGATTGCCATGAATTTGGCCAGCGCTAGGTACCCGAGGATGGCATTGTATGGCAGACATATGTGGGCGACGTCGAAGTTGATGACCTTGGTGTGGTAGTTGTCGCGCTCACCGAAGGTGACAGGGAGGTGAACCTGCCCTATCGGAGTGGTAGAGCCGTCAGTCATTCCTGAGAAAGGCTTGGTATGCTGGAGCTGATCGTATGGCACTTGAAGGCGGTCGAAGGTCTTGACGGACAAGACATTGAGCCCTACGCCACCGTCGATGAGGGTCTTGGTGACTTGGACATTCCTGAAGACGGGTGAATAGAGCATCTGGAGAACGTCGACCGTTGCCGCGCACTTGAGTTGGCCCGCCGAGCTAAAGGTGATGGCATACTTGGACCATCTGAGCGGGCGTGTGGCCTCGACCAGGGGAGGACTGCGTTCACCTCGCAAGCAAACTGCTTGAAGACTCGTTGAGAGGCTAGGGCTTGAGCTCCGCCCAAGATGCAGGCGATAGCTCGCGGCTCTTGGAAGCCCCCAGCCCCCTCGTCCTGTTGATGGTCGTCGTTCCTTCATGGCGGCGACAGTGGAGGGAGACCAGGGTTTCCCTGAGGACTGTCCTCACGAGGCTGGTCCCTCCAGGCGCCCTCACGAGGCTGGTCCTGCCAACGATCCTCGTGAGGCTGGTCGCGCCACTCTTGGCGGGGCCCGCGGTCATCCCAACGTCCTCCACCGCGTCCACCTCCTTGGCCATAGCTGCGGTAATTGCGCTCGGGGCATCGACGGAAGCGTCCATCTCAAATGGCGCTAAGCTCTTGGCAGTCATTAGTGTTGTGCGTGTGCACGTTGTGGAAGGCGTGGAATGTACGGCTGCCCTTGGAAGACTCGGGAAGATCTCGGCCGCGCTTGGTGTCTGGTAGCGCCGCGAGCACGGCCACTCCTTTGCGCTTCACGTCCTTGGCCTTTGCCTTCTTCTCCTCTGGATCTGCAGCCGGGAGCTCGAGAAGGGAGAGGCTCCCCTCCTCAGCCCTTGCACACTTGGTCGTGATGTTGAACAGCTCCAAGGTCGTGCACAACTCTTCATGGATGGCGATCTCCTCCTTCATCTTGATGTCGCGGAGGCCGTCAGAGAAGGCTGAGATGATGGCCTCGTCCGTCACCTTGGGGATCTTGATTCGCGCGCTATTGAAGCGCTGGATGTACCTCTATAGGGTTTCTCCCGGTAGTTGCTTGATGCAGCGTGGGTCACCCGCGACCGGGGGCGGTCGTGAGTGAGGGAGTCCTGGACTAAGGGTGTATCGCCCGGATAATTACGCTACAGTAAAACTCTTCTAATGATGCCATGTCATCAGTGTTACTGTGGCTAACCAAGTGGTAGTTCAAAATCAGTGCTAATTCAAAATATGAATTAGTGACAAACACCCTAAGTTTTCAAAAGTCAAAGCGTAAATGTTCGGGGGTTGTCAAAAATTACAAGGTTAATTATGGTGGGGTGCACACATTTTTATAAAGTGCCTGAATATTTTAAAATGAAATAAAACAGAAGAGAAAATAAATTAAGAAAAGAAAAATAAAACAAAG
>NC_041382.1:314222169-314229120 GCF_002162155.2 Triticum dicoccoides | reverse complement strand
CTCTTCCCCCTCGTTCCCCTCCGTACCCGAGTGCCCCCGTCGCGGATCTCGTCGCCGGCGCCCCTCCGGTGACCAAATGGTCACGGGGCCGAGCCCCTTGTGCTCAGCGCGTCGCGCAGCCCCCCTGGCCTTCCCGTTAGCCCCGTAGCATGATCCCGACGCGGTCCCGAATCCCACCGCCGCCTCCGCCGCTCACCGGCGTCGTTTCCGGCCGAGTCCGGCCGTGCCTCTGCCACCGTTGGATGCGACATCCTCTCCACGTTCGAACGCACCTGCCCGCGGCCATTTTGGCCGCCGGATGGCGAATCCCGGCGAGGTCCGGCGCCCCTCCGCCGCGGGAACGCTCCCCGGGGCTCCCCAACACCGGCCGCCGACGTGGCCGACCTGGGGCCACCCCTGGGTCATTGACCCGTGGGCCCTAGGGGCCCGGCCGGCCTGTTGACCCGGTCAGCCTTACTGACTGGACCGGCCATGCCACTGACCGCAGGCCCCCCCCCCAGAACGTTAAAAATAAAAATAAATGATAAATAAAATATTAATTAATTAATTAAGTAAATACTTAATTTAATTAATCCTGATTAATTAACCTAATGGCTAATTAACCTAATTAACTATTGTTAATTAACTAACAGAGTATGACGAACGGGGCCCACCTGTCAGGTTGACCAAGTCAACCCTGTTGACTGCTGACGTCAGCATGACATCATGCTGACGTCATAAATTCATTTTTCGAATTAAATAATTAATTAATTAAATTCCAGAAATTAATAAAATCTTTAGAAAATCATATCTCTTAATCCGTAACTCGGATTAAAATATTTTCAACATGAAAGTTGCTTAGAACGACGAGACGAATCCGGATACACAATCCGTTCGTCCGCCACACACCCCTAACCTATCGAACCCGCAACTTTCCCCCTCCGGCTCCTCTGCCCGAAAACACGAAACACCGGGGATATTTTCCCGAATGTTTCCCCCCTTAACCGGTACCACCTCATACCACGCTAGGGCACGCCTAGCATCGTTACTTGTCTTGTCATGCATCGATATGCATCTGTTTACATGGTATTCATTGTTTCTTCCCCCCTCTTCTCTCCGGTAGACTACGAGACCGACGCTACTGTTGCCCAGTTCGACTACGGAGTTGACGACCCGTCTCTCTTGCCAGAGCAACCATGCAAGCCCCTCCCCTTGATCACCAGATATCGCCTATTCTCTTCTATACTGCTTGCATTAGAGTAGTGTAGCCTGTTACTGCTTTCCGTTGATCCTATTCTGATGCATAGCCTGACATTGTTGCTACATCTGTTGATACCTTACCTGCAATCCTAAATGCTTAGTATAGGATGCTAGTTTATCATCATTGGCCCTACATTCTTGTCAGTCTTCCTTGCTATACTATTGGGCCGTGATCACTCGGGAGTTGATCACGGGTATATATTATACATACATACATACTATACAGATGGTGACTAAAGTCGGGTCAGCTCGAAGAGAACCGGCGAGTGATTCACGGATTGGGGGCTGAAAGGGCCTTTGTCCCGACGGCCCTCTGTGTGGATCTTTGTGGCGGAGCGACAGGGCAGGTTGAGACCGCCTAGGAGAGAGGTGGGCCTGGCCCTATTCGGCGTTCGCGGATACTTAACACGCTTAACGAGATCTTGGTATTTGATCTGAGTTGGCTACGAGCCTATACACACTAACCATCTACCCGGGAGTAGTTCTGGGTATCCCGACATCGTGGTATCAGCCGAAGCACTTCACACGTTAGCGACGGAGCGGCGCGCGCCGAATTGGACTGGAACGCCACTAGGCTAGGTCTGCTTTCGGCCGCGTACGCAACGTGCAGGTGTGCTATGGGCGATGGGCCCAGACCCCTGTGCGCTTAGGTTTAGACCGGCGTGCTGGCCTCTCTGTTGAGCCTAGGTGGGGCTGCGACGTGTTGATCTTCCGCGGCCGGGCATGACCCAGGAAAGTGTGTCCGGCCAAATGGGATCAAGCGTGCTGGGTAAGTTGGTGCACCCCTGCAGGGAAGTTAATCTATTCGAATAGCCGTGATCTTCGGTAACAGGACGACTTGGAGTTGTACCTTGACCTTATGACAACTAGAACCGGATGCTTAATAAAACACACCCTTCCAAGTTCCACAGACAACCCGATGATCGCTTTTCCACAGGGCGATGAGAGGAGGATCGCTGGGTAGGATTATGCTATGCGATGCAACTGGAGATGCTACTGGAGATGCTACTTGGAGATGCTACTTGAAGATGCTACTTGGAGGACTTCAATCTACTCTCTTCTACATGCTGCAAGACGGAGGCTGCCAGAAGCGTAGTCTTCGACAGGATTAGCTATCCCCCTTTTATTCTGGCATTCTGCAGTTCAGTCCACCGATATGGCCTCCTTACACATATACCCATGCATATGTAGTGTAGTTCCTTGCTTGCGAGTACTTTGGATGAGTACTCACGGTTGCTTTCTCCCCACTTTTTCCCCTTTCCTTTCTTTCTGGTTGTCGCAACCAGATGCTGGAGTCCAGGAGCCAGACGCCACCGTCGATGATGACTACTACCCCGGAGGTGCCTACTACTACGTGCAGCCCGCTGACGACGACCAGGAGTAGTTAGGAGGATCCCAGGCAGGAGGCCTGCGCCTCTTTCGATCTGTATCCCAGTTTGTGCTAGCCTTCTTAAGGCAACTTGTTTAACTTATGTCTGTACTCAGATATTGTTGCTTCCGCTGACTCGTCTATGATCGAGCACTTGTATTCGAGCCCTCGAGGCCCCTGGCTTGTATTATGATGCTTGTATGACTTATTTTATTTGTAGAGTTGTGTTGTGATATCTTCCCGTGAGTCCCTGATCTTGATCGTACACATTTGCGTGCATGATTAGTGTACGATTGAATCGGGGGCGTCACAAGTTGGTATCAGAGCCGACTGCCTGTAGGAATCCCCCTTCCAACTCCTTGGCCGAAGTCGGGTCTAGACTTTACAAAACTCTTAGTAACAGGGCTGTGCGGCCCATGGGCCCACGTCGCCATTGGGTGGTATTAGGATCTTTTACTCCTCGATCTTTACTCTGGGATTCTGAACTCTCTTCTATTCGGGTTAAACGATTTTGCTAAAAACAAAACTAACTTTAGGTTCTCGCAAGTACTTTCTCCCGGAGAGCCCCTCACTTCAGATGACCGTTTGCTAACCAGAAGATTCCGAAGATACTCTACGATGTGCTCTCGAGACTATGTGCCATCGCTTTTGCAATTCACTTCCATCGATAAATCCCTCTGGATAACTACTTACACCTATCGTTCATATTGGCATCCCCAGTTTCTCTTGTTATTACAAGATGTCCTGAAATACTCTTCGTTATTCCGAGAATTCTTTACGCTTACTGCCCTGCAGTTCCTTGCTGCATGAATACCCCTACGGATAATTACTCGCGCTTGCCGAGTATCCGCTCATCCCAGTTGTTTATGTGTTTCACAAAAGTCTTGAAAATAATATTCGATCTTCCTAAAATCCTCTGGAGCCTTTGGCTCTTGAAATTCTTGCTTGCTTGCATTATGGTTAATCCCATAAGTCTCGTAGTCTTAATGACATTCCTTGTCATTATCATTTTGAGTTTGTTGACTCAATATGTTTGCGAATACACGCAATCATCATTGATCCTTATAAATTACTTTTCCGGCTAACCTGCCATTCTTTTAACTGGAATTGGTTCTCGACCAATCCAATTGTCTTTGATTGTACCCTAAGGCTATTCAACTTGTCCACCCCTAATCAGAGCATTGCTTCTGATCCCTTGATTTGGAAATCATAATTCCTTTGCATTTGACAATTGAGTTAGTCAGTTGTTTCTATATCTGCTTCCTCTAGTTGAGTACCGATGCTCACACTAGATCCCTTATGGACCACCAGATCCTTTGTTGGATGTATCTGACAACGCCCTTCATAATCAATAACCTTGTGAGCCTTTCCTCGGATACATAATGCCTTTGGTAAATTGTATCCTCTGCTTTTCTCAACCATGCTCTGCCATCGAGTTTGAGTTAATTACTCCTAAAGATTGTGGTATATGTTTCTAAGAAGCCCCTGTGGGATGAACATATGCCTTCTCTAAACCGTGTGAACCCGAAGGTTTTCACGATTCATACTCTTCTGGTGCTTCGCCAGATAAAATTTCAGCACTGCAACTTCATCGAGCGCGAGAGGTGAATGAAAGGTTATGCATTGAGGAAGTGGGAGTCGACCTTGAACTTTGTGTTCATGCCCATGGACGCGATGTATATCCTATCATGGAAGCTTCTTGTAATAATAACTATTTCCTTGATAGCTAACATATGGTATCTGTGAATTGATCCCTTGCAACCGTGGTTCCGACCATGATTGTTCCTCTTTGATTTCATTTCTCGGACAAGTTAAAACAATTGTCTTATATGGATCAATGCACCAGTCCAACCTTTACTTTGATCTTGTGTCGAGTATTACCCCCCTGGTATCTCGAGATTATCATGGAACTGCATAACTTCTTATGAGTTCATCAAGTACTACCTTCCCACTGATTCCAATTTTTCACGGGCTCTGAGTTATTAAACACTCAAAGGCACCAATAACTGAACCGAGTCCGCACTATGGTTCAACAACTTTTCAGTAAGCTTATATAACTACGAGTTTGTACCCGATCACGCCATTCCTAGCCTATTTGGATATAACATAGTCGTGACGATTCTAACTGTGCTACCTGGTCCTTATTCTCGGAGCACCAATTTGCGATGATAGCTAAGCTTACGTCGATTTTCCTCGTCATACCTTTTCATCTTAAATAACAAGCTTGAGTTCGAGTTTGTGTCGTAACTATGGTTTCAATAACCTTTCGCTTCACCATTCATTTGACTTAATGTCATCGCCGATCGATTACATCTTGGAATCTCTCGACAAAGTGTGTCTAGATCATCATCAATCTTATGAGCCCTTCCAGGACATCAGATGAGTTCATGATAAGAAATACCATCCTTGCCCTTGATGATCTGCGTTATCATCGACCTTTATTGCCTTCCCACGAACACAAGCTTGTTCGTGTTTGGTGTTATACCTTGAGTTCCTTGCTATCCAACATTGTTCTTCTTTACCTTGGAATATTACCACCTTTTATGACAAGATGTCGTGGGAAATTTCACTACCTCTTGAGAACTCTTAATACAAGTGATACTTCTCACCATCACCATTCTTTCTTGGTCCCCGTGTTGATTCAAACAAGTGAACGGTGTTGTTTGGATTCTTACCTTCTAGCAACCCTATTGCTTTCAAGTTAATGGTCGGCCGTTCATTCTTAGACTATTGATTATTGAATCACCATTCTGACATTGGTCGTGCAACCCAACCCATAATTCGGGCGCACCTTTCAACCAATGTTTAATTGTGTATGTTTTCCTCGAGCATACTTCATTACATCATTTGATATGACAAATGTTATCTCCTTATCCACCTAAGTGTGGAGATCCATCTTTTGAATACCTCGATGAGTTATCGCTGAGTCCATCAGTCACCTCATCCTCTTGTTGATTTAATGATGAACTCTTGTTTCGGAACTCGCTTCCATAGTTCATTTCCCGAGAATCTTCGATGTCATCTCGTCAATTTGTGTTGCACCTTTCTTCTCAGGCATCGTGAGTCTGAGTTATCCTGCCACCTATCCGAGCTGAATCTCGGTCAGTTATGATGGTTGGAACATTTTTCCAAGAGTTATAACACTGGTCTTTTATGACCCGGTAAGGTGATGGCATGCCCAGCATACCTGGCCGGATGACCTGTTGATATAGTTTCCTTATTAGCAAGGTTATCCATTCTTCCATGAGGAAATTGTAAGACTTATTCTACAAGTTGTTCCTGATGGATCCTTTGTGTATCCAAAGTCTGACCTTTGCTTGAAGACCATGTCAATGCTATCTCGAAGCATGTCTATGGTACTCCGATCTTCAATAAGAACAGTTGAAGCAATGCGACCTTTTCTTTATCAAATATCCAAAACACCATTGTTTGGGTAATGTTATGAACTTCCTCTCTCCTAACATAAATGGTTTTCTACGTTATATCCTGTCATGGATATCATGCTCTGTTTGTCCTTGGGAAGGAAATACTCCTGAAATATGTGTTTTAACACATTTTCCTTTCCATTGTTCTGTCTAATCTGATGATCATATTTACCTTCCATTGGTTTGTTTAAACCTTTTCTATGATCTATATGATATAAGCAGTAATAATCCACTGCTTGGGCAAACACCTCAATGTACAACTCTGTCGGTAAGACCTTGTTACTATTGTTGATGACATTCTGGTAACCACCGATGGACGGGAACTTTGCCAATTGTTTCGCCTCGTTCAACAAGTAGAATAATGACTCTCTTCGTTCCCCGTCCTTGGTACCGACATTGTTGCCGGCATAGCTGACAAGCTATTCACTGACATGCCTCCCTGTCGCGGCTGTGTAAGATGTCACCACCCTTCCTACTTTCAACCCATATGGTGGGCCCATAACCCACAGGTCCCCGGATCGAAACCTAACTCTTCTTTACAACCCGGTTTCAAATGTATCCTTTGCATCTGGCTTCGTATGTGATTGACGAGCTAAATTCTATACCATTATCCTTCCTGGAATCAAACACCATGTAATTCTCGTTGTTCAAGCCCCCATTCCAGCTTCTGTCTAGGCATCGAATGATTGCCTACCCATTTGAAACTTTGGTACCATCATATATTGCACTCAACGGATTCACTGAAATACAACTCGTGGGGTACCTCGTGTTTTTCCCATTGAGTTCACCGTCTGATACCCAGCTTTGTGGAGGTGCGTTCTTCCTGAGTAATTCCCCCTGGCCGCGTTCGTAGGACGCTGGAGATCCTGAAGAAAGGATGACGACTTGATCATGGTGACTGGAAGCAGAGAAATGAAG
>NC_041382.1:314212814-314220942 GCF_002162155.2 Triticum dicoccoides | reverse complement strand
CCTCCGTACCCAAGTGCCCCCGTCGCGGATCTCGTCGCCGGCGCCCCTCCGTTGACCAAATGGTCACGGGGCCGAGCCCCTTGTGTTCAGCGCGTCACGCAGCCCCCCCTGGCCTTCCCGTTAGCCCCGTAGCGTGATCCCCGCGCGGTCCCGAATCCCACCGCCTCCTCCGCCGCTCGCCGGCGTCGTTTCCGGCCGAGTCCGGCCGTGCCTCTGCCACCGTTGGACGCGGCATCCTCTCCACGTTCGAACGCACCCGCCCGCGGCCATTTTGGCCGCCGGACGGCGAATCCCGGCGAGGTCCGGCGCCCCTCCGCCACGGGAACGCTCCCCGGAGCTCCCCAACGCCGGCCGCCGACGTGGCCGACCTGGGGCCACCCTTGGGTCATTGACCCGTGGGCCCTAGGGGCCCGGCCGGCCTGTTGACCCGGTCAGCCTTGCTGACTGGACCGGCCATGCCACTGACCGCAGGCCCCCCCCCCAGAAAGTTAAAAATAAAAATAAATGATAATTAAAATATTAATTAATTAATCAAGTAAATACTTAATTTAATTAATCCTGATTAATTAACCTAATGGCTAATTAACCTAATTAACTATTGTTAATTAACTAACAGAGTATGACGAACGGGACCCACCTGTCAGGTTGACCAAGTCAACCCTGTTGACTGCTGACGTCAGCATGACATCATGCTGACGTCATAAATTCATTTTTTGAATTAAATAATTAATTAGTTAAATTCTAGAAATTAATAAAATCTTTAGAAAATCATATCTTTTAGTCCGTAACTCGAATTAAAATATTTTCAACATGAAAGTTGCTCAGAACGACGAGACGAATCCGGATACGCAGTCCGTTCGTCTGCCACACACCCCTAACCTATCGAACCCGCAACTTTCCCCCTCCGACTCCTCTGCCCGAAAACACGAAACACCGGGGATATTTTCCCGAATGTTTCCCCCCTTAACCGGTACCACCTCATACCACGCTAGGGCATGCCTAGCATCGTTACTTGTCTTGTCATGCATCGATATGCATCTGTTTACATGGTATTCATTGTTTCTTCCCCCCTCTTCTCTCCGGTAGACTACGAGACCGACGCTGCTGCTGCCCAGTTCGACTACGGAGTTGACGACCCCTCTCTCTTGCCAGAGCAACCAGGCAAGCCCCCCCCCCTTGATCACCAGATATCGCCTATTCTCTTCTATACTGCTTGCATTAGAGTAGTGTAGCCTGTTACTGCTTTCCGCTGATCCTATTCTGATGCATAGCCTGACATTGTTGCTACATCTGTTGATACCTTACCTGCAATCCTAAATGCTTAGTATAGGATGCTAGTTTATCATCATTGGCCCTACATTCTTGTCAGTCTGCCTTGCTATACTATTGCGCCGTGATCACTCGGGAGTTGATCACGGGTATATATTATACATACATACATACTATACAGATGGTGACTGAAGTCGGGTCAGCTCGAAGAGAACCCGCGAGTGATTCACGGATTGGGGGCTGAAAGGGCCTTTGTCCCGACGGCCCTCTGTGTGGATCTTTGTGGCGGAGCGACAGGGCAGGTTGAGACCGCCTAGGAGAGAGGTGGGCCTGGCCCTGTTCGGTGTTCACGGATACTTAACACGCTTAACGAGATCTTGGTATTTGATCTGAGTTGGCTACGAGCCTATACGCACTAACCATCTACGAGGGAGTAGTTATGGGTATCCTGACGTCGTGGTATCAGCCGAAGCACTTCAGACGTCAGCGACGGAGCGGCACGCGCCGAATTGGACTGGAACACCACTAGGCTAGGTCTGCTTTCGGCCGCGTACGCAACATGCAGGTGTGCTATGGGCGATGGGCCCAGACCCCTGTGCGCTTAGGTTTAGACCGGCGTGCTGGCCTCTCTGTTGAGCCTAGGTGGGGCTGCGACGTGTTGATCTTCCGCGGCCGGGCATGACCCAGGAAAGTGTGTCCGGCCAAATGGGATCAAGCATGCTGGGTAAGTTGGTGCACCCCTGCAGGGAAGTTAATCTATTCGAATAGCCATGATCTTCGGTAACAGGACGACTTGGAGTTGTACCTTGACCTTATGACAACTAGAACCGGATACTTAATAAAACACACCCTTCCAAGTTCCACAGACAACCCGGCGATCGCTTTTCCACAGGGCGACGAGAGGAGGATCGCCGGGTAGGATTATGCTATGCGATGCAACTGGAGATGCTACTGGAGATGCTACTTGGAGATGCTACTTGAAGATGCTACTTGGAGGACTTCAATCTACTCTCTTCTACATGCTGCAAGACGGAGGCTGCCAGAAGCGTAGTCTTCGACAGGATTAGCTATCCCCCTTTTATTCTGGCATTCTGCAGTTCAGTCCACCGATATGGCCTCCTTACACATATACCCATGCATATGTAGTGTAGTTCCTTGCTTGCGAGTACTTTGGATGAGTACTCACGGTTGCTTTCTCCCCACTTTTTTCCCCTTTCCTTTCTTTTTGGTTGTCGCAACCAGATGCTGGAGTCCAGGAGCCAGACGCCACCGTCGATGACGACTACTACCCCGGAGGTGCCTACTACTACGTGCAGCCCGCTGACGACGACCAGGAGTAGTTAGGAGGATCCCACGCAGGAGGCCTGCGCCTCTTTCGATCTGTATCCCAGTTTGTGCTAGCCTTCTTAAGGAAACTTGTTTAACTTATGTCTGTACTCAGATATTGTTGCTTCCGCTGACTCGTCTATGATCGAGCACTTGTATTCGAGCCCTCGAGGCCCCTGGCTTGTATTATGATGCTTGTATGACTTATTTTATTTGTAGAGTTGTGTTGTGATATCTTCCCGTGAGTCCCTGATCTTGATCGTACACATTTGCGTGCATGATTAGTGTACGATTGAATCGGGGGCGTCACAAAGGGGTCCTCGGACGTCCGGCCTGTTAGCCATGGGTCGGACTAATGGGCTGTGAAGATACGAAGACCGAAGACTACACCCGTGTCCGGATGGGACTCTCCTTGGCGTGGAGGCAAGCTTGATGACGAAATATGTAGATTCCTTTCTTGGTAACCGACCTTATGTAACCCTAGATCCTCCCGGTGTCTATATAAACCGGAGGACTTAGTCCGGAAAGGACGGCGTTTCATTATCATAGCCATACCAGCTAGACCTCTAGGGTTTAGCCATTACGATCTCGAGGTAGATCAACTCTTGTAATACTCGTATTCATGAATATCAATCAAGCAGGATGTAGGGTATTACCTCCATACAGAGGGACTGAACCTGGGTAAACATCGTGTCCCCTGTCTCTTGTTACCATCGACCTTAGATGCACAGTTCGGGACCACCTACCCGAGATCCTCCGGTTTTGACACCGACATTTGTGCTTTCATTGAGAGTTCCACTATGCCGTCGACGAAAGGTTCGATGGCCCCTTCAATCGTCGATACTGACACTGTCCAAGGAGAAACTTTCCTCCCCGGGAAGATCTTCGTGTTCGGCGGCTTCGCACTGCGGGCCAACTCATTTGGCCACCTGGAGGAGATCGATAGCTACGCCCTGGCCATCAGGTCAGATTTGGGAGTTTAAACTATGTTACAGACATCCATGGAGAATTGAACTTCGCCGGATTCGAGACCGCGACGACTGCTCCCGATCACCTTGACGAACATGACCTAAATCTGTCGTCAGACCGTATCTAGGAGATAGCTCCTGTGACCACTCCGGCCTTAGATCCGTAGCACACTGCGGCATTCGAGGACTGGAAGCTCAAGCCCACCACGGAGGCCACAAATTCCCTGGCGTTGGAGCCGCACATAGACTTGATCTCAGACGATACATGTGCCACTGGAACTCCGGACTCATCTTCGGCCGTGAGTTCCGAACCATGTGAGCCCGCGGATGCCGAACCTGATCATTTATTGATCTTCGAATTCAGCATCGCAGACATCTTCCAGCACTCGCCTTTGGGCGACATGCTAAACTCATTAAAAAACCTATCCTTGACGGAGGAGTCACAACTGAACTATATCCGACCCGAACTAGGGCCTGATGGTGGAGAATTTTGCTTCCCACCCGCCACCAACTTCATAGCCACGGTCGAGGATTTGACCGACACACTTGATTACGACTCCGAGGACATCGACGGTATGGACGATGATGCCGGAGAAGAAGAGGCCCAGAACCCGCCGTTCACCGGACGCTGGATGGCCACTTCCTCGTATGATGTATACATAGTGGATGCACCAAAGGAGAACAACGGCGATGACAAGACATATCCAACTAAGGATAAACCTTCCAAAATACAATCCAAGCGCATGCGTCAGCAACGCCGCTCTAAGTCACGCCGCAGTAAAGACATCAACACCGACACAGGAGAAGATAACACTCCAGAAGGTGCTGAAGATAACGAAGCCCCGTTGAAACAGCTAACTAACAAGATGAAACAGCTAACGAAGACTCAAAGGATGAAAGTTATCTTCCGCTCTCGGAGGATGAGGTGAGCCTTGGCACCAATGATTTCAGCGTGCCTGAGGAAGCTCTTGAGTAGGAGCGCTTCAAGCGCCAGCTAATCGCCACTGCAAGGAGCCTGAAAAAGAAGCAGTAGGAGCTTCAAGCTGACCAAGATCTGCTCAATGATAAATGGACCAATGTCCTAGTAGCCGAAGAATAAGGCCTCAAGCGCCCAACCAAAAGCTACCCAAATCGCAAATTGCTACCTCAGTTTGACGAGGAGGCGCCGGAATACATACCTCCATCATACAATGCGGCTAACCGATCACCACGTGGTTGGGAAAAAACGACAACTCACGACGAACACCAGCCAGCCCCGCCTCATCGCACAGGTAGAGGTAAATTAGCCCACGGTCATACATATGACCTCCGGAAAAACCTGAACAATAAATCACGAACACCAGATCAATCTACGGATCGCGAGGACGTGCCTTGACACGCGACAATGGCCAGCTATTAGGACGTGACAAACTTAGTCATGCGCGGGCTGAAAACCGCAGACGAACTCCATCAGAGCTACGTCGCGATACAGCCTGATATAGAGGCGCCACACACCTTCATTGCTTCACCGATGAGGTCATGGATCATGAATTCCCAGAAGGGTTCAAACCCGTGAATATAGAACCATACGATGGAACCACGGACCCCGCGGTGTGGATCGAAGACTTCATTCTCCACATTCATATGGCCCGCGGCGATGACCTCCACGCCATCAAATACCTCCCTTTAAAACTCAAGGGGCCAGCTCAACACTGGCTCAATGGTCTACCTGAAAATTCTATTGGCAGCTGGGAGGACTTGGAAGAGGCCTTCCTCGATAACTTCCAAGGTACATATGTTCGACCTCCGAACGTTGATGACTTAAGCCATATAGTTCAACGGCCCGGAGAGTCCGCCAGGAAATTCTGGACTAAGTTCTTAACTAAAAAGTACCAAATCGTCGATTATTCGGATGCCGAAGACCTAGCATTCTTCAAACACAGCATCCGAGATGAATGGCTCGCTCGCCACCTCGGCCAAGAAAAGCCAAAATCCATGGCTGCCCTCACGACACTCATGACCCGCTTTTGTGCGGGCGAGGACAGTTGGTTGGCCCGTAGCAAAAACAATGCAAGCGAGACCGGCACCCCTGAAGCTAAAACTAGCAAAGACAAGTCTCTATACAACAAATACAATTGTCGAAACAACAATGAAAATACCGAGGATACGGTGGTCAATGCCGGATTCAGGGGCTCTAAGTCCCGTCAGCAAAGGATGTCGTTCCAAAAGAACAATTCAGGCCCATCCAGCTTGGACCGCATACTTGATCGTCCGTGCCAGATTCATGGCACCCCAGACAAACCACCCAATCATAAAAATAGAGATTGCTGGGTTTTTAAACATGCCGGTAAATTAAACGCCGAAAACAGGGAAAAGGGATCGCAAAGCGAGGACGATGACGAAGAGCCCCAGCAACCGAACACAAGGGGACAGAAGAAATTCCCCCCTCAGGTCAAAACAGTGAACATGATATACGCTACCCACATCCCCAAGAGGGAGCGCAAGCGTGCGCTCAGGGACGTCTACGCGATAGAACCAGTCGCCCCAAAATTTAATCCACGGGCGTCATGCCCGATCACTTTTGATCGCCGGGATCACCCGACCAATATCCGTCATGGTGGCTCGTCCGCACTGGTCCTACACCCAATAATTGATGGGTTCCACCTGACTCGCGTCCTTATGGGTGGAGGTAGCAGTCCCAATCTCCTCTATCAGGATACAACGCGAAAAATGGGCATTAACACATCACAGATCAAGCCCACCAGGACTACCTTCAAAGGCGTCATACCAGGTGTAGAAGCCCATTGTATGGGCTCAATCACACTGGAGGTTGTCTTCGGATCTCTGGACAACTTCCGAAGCGAGGAGTTAATCTTCGATATCGTCCCCTTCCTTAGCGGCTATCATGCACTGCTCAGACGAACTGTGTTTGCTCGATTCAATGCAGTAGCACACTATGCTTACCTCAAGCTTGAGATGCCCGGTCCATGTGGCGCCATAACGGTCAATGGTAATACGGAACGCCCCGTCCGTATAGAAGAGCACACGGCTGCCTTAGCAGTAAAACTATAGAGCAGCCTTCTCAAGCAGAACTTTAATTCGACTGCCGAGCCGACGGACACCGTTAAGAGGGTCTGAACTACTCTGCAGCAGGAGAGCTCGGCTCGTCGGGAGCTCGACTAGCAATACGGCCTCCGTCTCAGTCACAATCAAGTGATGGTATTCGTGCCGCACATACATAATTACGCACTCAAAATCCCATGGGCATCAACAGAGGCATAGCTAGCTTGTGGTCCATAGTACGGCTCAACCAACAACGGATACACACATAATTTCACTTTTACTAGTATCCTTTTCATGTCTCAATCCCACAGGCACCATCTGGTGGTTTGGTCATCGGTCCTCTTGAAGGATAAACACACCAAGACAGCGAGAAACGCAGACATATGGGGGACTTTTTTAGGAGATTCCATTAACAATAACTCTTCCTGTTTTTCAAGACCCACATGCAGCTCTCCCTTGGTGTCGGCATGTCAAATAGCATGTTGCTTCTCGCACTACCTATATCAATGCGCCTTGACATACTAATTAAATTACAATGAGAACAGTTTGCGGCTGCAGCTGTAGGACACCAGCCTTTTACCTTCATACCTTTTCTATTTCCTTTCTCTTTTTCAGCTCCCCTGTGGATAACCCTATCAGGTAGCACTCGTACACTTTGGTACGTTTGATGTTTTCCAGGGGCTTCATAGCACCCCACGTTATGGCAACAAAAGTCCAAACACTTTTTATAAGTACAGTTCGGCACCCCGAATTTAGCATTATATGCATTGGCTCCGAATCATGTCTTTGGTCAATAGTTGGGTTGCCCAGCTCCTGTGCTTGCAACTTTACATTCCGCTATATCGGCTAAGGTAGTAAAGGGAGAACTACTACGATTGTGCCTTGGTTAATCCAAAGGAGCACCTTAGTAGAGAAAGCCGAAAACTGACTGTCATGATGCGGCGAGAGCCAGTGAGTTGTTCGGAGGTTACAAATCGTTGGGGATTTCTTCCCAATTACGCGAAGGATTGGTACTTCCTGATCAGACGCTTATAGCACTCTAGTTCGGATACTAGAGGCTGCGCCCATGTTTTTATTGTCGAACTCCTATGGCTAAGTGGGGGCGTTACTGTTGGGGAACGTAGTAATTTCAAAAAAATTCCTACGCACACGCAAGATCATGGTGATGCATAGCAACGAGAGGAGGAGAGTGTGATCTACGTACCCTTGTAGATCGACAACGGAAGCGTTAACTTTGGTTGATGTAGCCGTTCGTCTCCACGGCCCGACCGATCAAGCACCGAAACTACGGCACCTCCGAGTTTTAGCACATGTTCAGCTCGATGACGATCCCCAGACTCCGATCCAGCAAAGTGTCGGGGAAGAGTTCCGTCAGCACGACGGCGTGGTGACGATCTTGATGTACTATCATCGCAGGGCTTTGCCTAAGCACCACTACAATGTTATCGAGGATTATGGTGGAAGGGGGCACTACTCACGGCTAAGAATATGATCACGTGGATCAACTTGTGTGTCTAGGGGTG
>NC_041382.1:314210666-314212539 GCF_002162155.2 Triticum dicoccoides | reverse complement strand
GCCCCCTGCCTCCGTATATAAAGGATCCAAGGGGGGGGGGGGTGTAGCCGGCCCTAGCAGGAGGCGCGCAGGAGGAGTCCTACTCCTACCGGGAGTAGGACTCCCCTTCCTTTCCTTGTCCAAGTAGGAGAGCGGGAAGGAGAGAAGGAAAAGGGGGGGCGCCGCCCCTCCCTCCTTGTCCAATTCGGACTAGGGGGAGAGGGGGCGCGCGGCCTGCCCTGGCAGCCCCTCCTCTTCTCCACTTTAGGCCCATGAGGCCCATTAGCCCCCCGGGGGGTTCCGGTAACCTCCCGGTGCTCCGGTTTTATCCGAAACTTCATCGGAACACTTCTGGTGTCCGAATATAGCAGTCCAATATATCAATCTTTATGTCTCGACCATTTCGAGACTCCTCGTTATGTCCGTGATCATATCCGGGACTCCGAACTAACTTCGGTACATCAAAACTCATAAACTCATAATATAACTGTCATCGAAACCTTAAGCGTGCGGACCCTACGGGTTCAAGAACCATGTAGACATGACCAAGACACGTCTCCGGTCAATAACCAATAGAGGAACCTGGATGCTCATATTGGCTCCCACATATTCTACGAAGATCTTTATCGGTCAGACCGCATAACAACATACGTTGTTCCCTTTGTCATCGGTATGTTACTTGCCCGAGATTCGATCGTCGGTATCTCAATACCTGGTTCAATCTCGTTACCGGCAAGTCTCTTTACTCGTTTTTTAATACATCATCTTGCAACTAACTCATTAGTTGTAATGCTTGCAAGGCCTATGTGATGTGCATTACCGAGAGGGCCCAGAGATACCTCTCCGACATTCGGAGTGACAAATCCTAATCTCGAAATACGCCAACCCAACATGTACTTTTGGAGACACCTGTAGAGCACCTTTATAATCACCCAGTTACGTTGTGACGTTTGGTAGCACACAAAGTGTTCCTCCAGCAAACGGGAGTTGCATAATCTCATAGTCATAGGAACATGTATAAGTCATGAAGAAAGCAACATACTAAATGATCGGGTGCTAAGCTAATGGAATGGGTCATGTCAATCAGATCATTCACCTAATGATGTGATCCCATTAATCAAATAACAACTCTTTGTCCATGGTTAGGAAACATAACCATCTTTGATTAACGAGCTAGTCAAGTAGAGGCATACTAGTGACACTCTGTTTGTCTATGTATTCACACATGTATTATGTTTCCGGTTAATACAATTCTAGCATGAATAATAAACATTTATCATGATATAAGGAAATAAATAATAACTTTATTATTGCCTCTAGGGCATATTTCCTTCAGTCTCCCACTTGCACTAGAGTCAATAATCTAGTTCACATCGCCATGTGATTCAACACTAAGAGTTCACATCACCATGTGATTAACACCCAAAGAGTACTAAGGTGTGATCATGTTTGCTTGTGAGATAATTTTAATCAACGGGTCTGTCACATACAGATCCATAAGTATTTTGCAAATTCTATGTCTACAATGCTCTGCACGGAGCTACTCTAGCTAATTGCTCCCACTTTCAATATGTATCTAGATCGAGACTTAGAGTCATCCAGATCTGTGTCAAAACTTGCATCGACGTAACTTTTTACGACGAACCTTTTGTCACCTCCATAATCGAGAAATATTTCCTTATTCCACTAAGGATAATTTTGACCAATGTCCAGTGATCTACTCTTAGATCACTATTGTACTCCCTTGCTTAACACAGTGTAGGGTATACAATAGATCTGGTACACATCATGGCATACTTTATAGAACCTATGGCTGAGGCATAGGGAATGACTTTCATTCTCTTTCTATCTTCTGCCGTGGTCGGGCTTTGAGTCTTACTCAATTTCATACCTT
>NC_041382.1:314198829-314210625 GCF_002162155.2 Triticum dicoccoides | reverse complement strand
TTAGAGTCATCCAGATCTGTGTCAAAACTTGCATCGACGTAACTTTTTACGACGAACCTTTTGTCACCTCCATAATCGAGAAATATTTCCTTATTCCACTAAGGATAATTTTGACCAATGTCCAGTGATCTACTCTTAGATCATTATTGTACTCCCTTGCTTAACAGAGTGTAGGGTATACAATAGATCTAGTACACATCATGGCATACTTTATAGAACCTATGGCTGAGGCATAGGGAATGAATTTCATTCTCTTTCTATCTTCTGCCGTGGTCGGGCTTTGAGTCTTACTCAATTTCATACCTTGTAACATAGCCAAGAACTCTTTCTTTGACTATTCCATTTTTGAACTACTTCAAAATATTTTCAAGGTATGTACTCATTGAGAAAACTTATCAAGCGTCTTGATCTATCTCTATAGATTTTGATGCTTAATATGTAAGCAGCTTCACCGAGGTCTTTCTTTGAAAAACTTCTTTAAGAACACTCCTTTATGCTTTGCAGATTAATTCTACATTATTTCCGATCAACAATATGTCATTCACATATACTTATCAGAAATGTTGTAGTGCTCCCACTCACTTTCTTGTAAATACAGGGTTCATTGCAAGTCTGTATAAAACTATATGCTTTGATCAACTTATCAAAGCGTATATTCCAACTCCGAGATGCTCGCACCAGTCCATAGATGGATCGCTGGAGCTTGCATATTTTGTTAGCACCTTTAGGATTGACAAAACCTTCTGGTTGTATCATATACAACTCTTCTTTAATAAATCTATTAAGGAATGCAGTTTTGTTTATCCATTTGCCAGATTTCATAAAATGCGGCAATTGCTAACATGATTCGGACAGACTTAAGCATAGATACGAGTGAGAAACTCTCATCGTAGTCCACACCTTGAACTTGTCGAAAACCTTTTGCGACAATTCTAGCTTTGTAGATAGTAACACTACTATCAACGTCCGTCTTCCTCTTGAAGATACATTTATTCTCAATTGCTTGCCGATCAGTGGGCAAGTCAACCAAAGTCCATACTTTGTTCTCATACATGGATCCCATCTCAGATTTCATGGCTTCAAGCCATTTTGCGGAATCTGGGCTCACCATCGCTTCTTCATAGTTCGTAGGTTCGTCATGGTCAAGTAGCATGACCTCCAGAACAGGATTACCGTACCACTCTGGTGCGGATCTCACTCTGGTTTACCTACGAGATTCGGTAGTAACTTGATCTGAAGTTACATGATCATCATCATTAGCTTCCTCACTAATTGGTGTAGTAGTAACAGGAACAGATTTCTGTGATGAACTACTTTCCAATAAGGGAGAAGGTACAATTACCTTATCAAGTTCTACTTTCCTCCCACTCACTTCTTTCGAGAGAACCTCCTTCTCTAGAAAGGATCCATTCTTAGCAACAAATGTCTTGCCTTCGGATCTGTGATAGAAGGTGTACCCAACAGTAACTTTTTGGGTATCCTATGAAGACACACTTTTCCAATTTGGGTTTGAGCTTATTAGGATGAAACTTTTTCACATAAGCATTGCAACCCCAAACTTTAAGAAACGACAACTTTGGTTTCTTGTCAAACCACAGTTCATACGGTGTCGTCTCAACAGATTTAGATGGTGCCCTTTTAATGTGAATGCAGCTGTCTCTAATGCATAACCCCAAAACGATAGTGGTAGATCGGTAAGAGACATCATAGATTGCACTATATCCAATAAAGTACGGTTATGACATTCGGACACACCATTATGCTGAGGTGTTCCATGTGGCATGAGTTTGTGAAACTATTCCACATTGTTTTAATTGAAGACCAAACTCGTAACTCAAATATTTGTCTCCGCGATCAGATCGTAGAAACTTTATTTTCTTGTCACGATGATTTTCCACTTCACTCTGAAATTCTTTGAACTTTTCAAATGTTTCAGACTTATGTCTCATCAAGTAGATATACCCATATCTGCTCAAATCATCTGTGAAGTTCAGAAAATAATGATACTTGCCGTGAGCTTTAACACTCATCGAACCGCATACATCAGTATGTATTATTTCCAATAAGTCAGTTGATCGCTCCGGAGAACGGAGTCTTAGTCATCTTGCCCATGAGGCATGGTTCGCAAGCATCAAGTGATTCATAATCAAGTGATTCCAAAATCCCATCAGCATGGAGTTTCTTCATGCGCTTTACGCCAATATGACCTAAACGGCAGTGCTACAAATAAGTTGCACTATCATTATTAACTTTGCATCTTTTGGCTTCAATATTATGAATATGTGTATCACTACAATCGAGATCCAACAAACCATTTTCGTTGGTGTGTATGACCATAGAAGGTTTTATTCATGTAAACAGAACAACAATTGTTCTCTAACTTAAATGAATAACCGTATTGCAATAAACATGATCAAATCATATTCATGCTCAACGCAAACACCAAATAACACTTATTTAGGTTCAACACTAATCTCGAAAGTATAGGGAGTCTGCGATGATGATCATATCAATCTTGGAACCACTTCCAACACACATCATCAATTCACCCTTAACTAGTCTCTGTTTATTCTGCAACTCCCGTTTCGAGTTACTAATCTTAGCAACTGAACTAGTATCAAATACTGAGGGGTTGCTATAAACACTAGTAAAGTACACATCAATAACATGTATATCAAATATACTTATGTTCACTTTGCCATCCTTCTTATCTGCCAATCACTTGGGGTAGTTCTGCTTCTAGTGACCAGTTCCTTTGCAGTAGAAACACTTAGTCTCAGGCTTAGGACCAGACTTGGGCTTCTTCACTTGAGCAGCAACTTGCTTGTTGTTCTCTTGAAGTTCCCCTTCTTCCCTCTGCCCTTTTCTTGAAACTAGTGGTCTTGTCTATCATCAACACTTGATGTTTTTCTCGATTTCTACCTTCGTCAATTTCCGCATTACGAAGAGCTTGGGAATCGTTTCCGTTATCCCTTGCATATCATAGTTCATCACAAAGTTCTACTAACTTGGTGATGGTGACTAGAGACTTCTGTCAATCACTATCTTATATGGAAGATTAACTCCCACTTGATTCAAGCGATTGTAGTACTCAGACAATCTGAGCACATGCTCACTACTTGAGCGATTCTCCTCCATCTTTTAGCTATAGAACTTGTTGGAGACTTCATATCTCTCAACTCGGGTATTTGCTTGAAATATTAACTTCAACTCCTGGAACATCTCATATGCTCCATGACGTTCAAAACGTCTTTGAAGTCCCGATTCTAAGCCATTAAGCATGGTGCACTAAACTATCAAGTAGTCATCATATTGAGCTAGCCAAACGTTCATAATGTCTGCATTTGCTCCTGCAATAGGTCCGTCACCTAGCGGTGCATCAAGGACTTAATTCTTCTGTGCAGCAATGAGGATAAACCTCAGATCACGGATCCAATCCGCATCATTGCTACTAACATCTTTCAACACAATTTTCTCTAGGAACATATCAAAATAAACACAGGGAAGAAACAACGCGAGCTATTGATCTACAACATAATTTGCAAAATACTACCAGGACTAAGTTCATGATAAATTTAAGTTCAATTAATCATATTACTTAAGAACTCCCACTTAGATAGACATCCCTCTAATCCTCTAAGTGATTACGTGATCCAAATCAACTAAACCATGTCCGATCATCACGTGAGATGGAGTAGTTTCATTGGTGAACATTGCTATGTTGATCATATCTTCTATATGATTCACGCTTGACCTTTCGGTCTCCGTGTTCCGAGGCCATATTTGTATATGCTTGGCTCGTCAAGTATAACCTGAGTATTCTGTGTGTGCAACTGTTTTCCACCCGTTGTATTTGAACGTAGAGCCTATCACACCCAATCATCACGTGGTGTCTCAGCACGAAGAACTTTCGCAACGATGCATACTTAGGGAGAACACTTCTTGATAATTAGTGAGAGATCATCTTATAATGCTACCGTCAATCAAAGCAAGATAAGATGCATAAAAGATAAACATCAGATGCAATCAATATAAGTGATATGATATGGCCATCATCATCTTGTGCTTGTGATCTCCATCTTCGAAGCACCGTCGTGATCACCATCATCACCGGCGCGACACCTTGATCTCCATCGTAGCATCGTTGTCGTCTCGCCAATCTTATGCTTCCACGACTATCGCTACCGCTTAGTGATAAAGTAAAGCATTACAGCGCGATTGCATTGCATACAATAAAGCGACAACCATATGGCTCCTGCCAGTTGCCGATAACTCAGTTACAAAACATGATCATCTCATACAATAAAATTTAGCATCATGTCTTGACCATATCACATCACAACATGCCCTGCAAAAACAAGTTAGACGTCCTCTACTTTGTTTGTTGCAAGTTTTACGTGGCTGCTACGGGCTTAAGCAAGAACCAATCTTACCTACACATCAAAACCACAACGATAGTTTGTCAAGTTGGTGCTGTTTTAACCTTCGCAAGGACCGGGCGTAGCCACACTCGGTTCAACTAAAGTTGGAGAAACTGTCACCCGCAAGCCACCTATGTGCAAAGCAAGTCGGGAGAACCGGTCTCGCGTAAGCGTACGCGTAATGTCGGTCCGGGCCGCTTCATCCAACAATACCGCCGAACCAAAGTATGACATGCTGGTAAGCAGTATGACTTATATCGCCCACAACTCACTTGTGTTCTAGTCGTGCATATAACATCAACATATAAAACCTAGGCTCGGATGCCACTGTTGGGGAACGTAGTAATTTCAAAAAAATTCCTACGCACACGCAAGATCATGGTGATTCATAGCAACGAGAGGAGGAGAGTGTGATCTACGTACCCTTGTAGATCGACAACGGAAGCGTTAACTTTGGTTGATGTAGCCGTACGTCTCCACGGCCCGACCGATCAAGCACCGAAACTACGGCACCTCCGAGTTTTAGCACACGTTCAGCTCGATGACGATCCCCGGACTCCGATCCAGCAAGTGTCAGGGAAGAGTTCTGTCAGCACGACGGCGTGGTGACGATCTTGATGTACTATCGTCGCAGGGCTTCGCCTAAGCACCGCTACAATGTTATCGAGGATTATGGTGGAAGGGGGCACTGCTCACGGCTAAGAATATGATCACGTGGATCAACTTGTGTGTCTAGGGGCGCCCCCTGCCTCCGTATATAAAGGATCCAAGGGGGGGTGCGGCCGGCCCTAGCAGGAGGCGCGCAGGAGGAGTCCTACTCCTACCGGGAGTAGGACTCCCCTCCCTTTCCTTGTCCAAGTAGGAGAGGGGGAAGGAGAGAAGGAAAAGGGGGGGCGCCGCCCCTCCCTCCTTGTCCAATTCGGACTAGGGGGAGAGGGGGCATGCTGCCTACCCTGGCAGCCCCTCCTCTTCTCCACTTTAGGCCCATGAGGCCCATTAGCCCCCCGGGGGGTTCCGGTAACCTCCCGGTGCTCCGGTTTTATCCGAAACTTCACCGGAACACTTCTGGTGTCCGAATATAGCAGTCCAATATATCAATCTTTATGTCTCGACCATTTCGAGACTCCTCGTTATGTCCGTGATCATATCCGGGACTCCGAACTAACTTCGGTACATCAAAACTCATAAACTCATAATATAACTGCCATCGAAACCTTAAGCGTGCGGACCCTACGGGTTCGAGAACCATGTAGACATGACCGAGACACGTCTCCGGTCAATAACCAATAGCGGAACCTGGATGCTCATATTGGCTCCCACATATTCTACGAAGATCTTTATTGGTCAGACCGCATAACAACATACGTTGTTCCCTTTGTCATCGGTATGTTACTTGCCCGAGATTCGATCGTCCGTATCTCAATACCTAGTTCAATCTCGTTACCGGCAAGTCTCTTTACTCGTTTCATAATACATCATCTTGCAACTAACTCATTAGTTGTAATGCTTGCAAGGCTTATGTGATGTGCATTACCGAGAGGGCCCAGAGATACCTCTCCGACATTCGGAGTGACAAATCCTAATCTCGAAATACGCCAACCCAACATGTACTTTTGGAGACACCTATAGAGCACCTTTATAATCACCCAGTTACGTTGTGACGTTTGGTAGCACACAAAGTGTTCCTCCGGCAAACGGGAGTTGCATAATCTCATAGTCACAGGAACATGTATAAGTCATGAAGAAAGCAACATACTAAACGATCGGGTGCTAAGCTAATGGAATGGGTCATGTCAATCAAATCATTCACCTAATGATGTGATCTCGTTAATCAAATAACAACTCTTTGTCCAGGGTTAGGAAACATAACCATCTTTGATTAACGAGCTAGTCAAGTAGAGGCATACTAGTGACACTCTGTTTGTCTATGTATTCACACATGTATTATGTTTCCGGTTAATACAATTCTAGCATGAATAATAAACATTTATCATGATATAAGGAAATAAATAATAACTTTATTATTGCCTTTAGGGCATATTTCCTTCAGTTACAGCCGCATAGTCGGGTTGCCTGGTTTGTTGCGCTAAAAAACTCCTTCAAGGACCATCTAATTGGATCAAGATTGTTTAGATTCCATCCCGAACACCCCCGTACTACCTACGTGGGGGCAGAAGCCGACGATTGGTTAACCCTCAAATTTCCTACAACACGGCCGCACAGGAACTAAAAATTTAAAAACATAACCAGCATTATATTGCACAATCACTTTGTTTTATCATACAGGGTAGAGGGAGCTCGAATACATTCATTCAAATATAGTGTCTTTCGCACAATGATCCGCAACAATACGGGACCCTTCCAAGACATCGCCAAAGTACCGCTCGGGTGTGCGGTGCTCCTTGCCCTCAGGCGGCCCCTCGGTTGCCAACTTGACGGCATCCATCTTCGCCCACCAGACCTTGACATAGGAGAAGGCCAGACGCGCGCCTTCAATGCAGACGGACTGCTTGATGACGTCCAGCCAAGGACAGGCATGAACCAGCCTTTCCACGAGGCCCAAGTAACTGCTGGGTACAGCTTCCGCTGGCCATAGTCGGATTGTTAAATCCTTCATGGCTAGTTCGGCCACCCTATGCAGCTCGACCAACTGTTTTAGTTGATCGCTGTAGGGCACCGGATGTTCCGGCACAAGATATTGCGACCAGAATAGCTTCTCTGGGGAGCCCCCTTCTTCGGCTCGGAAGAACTCTGCGGCGTCGGTCACACTGCATGGAAGATCAACAAAAGCCCCTGGAGAACTCCGAATCCAGGTCAGTAAAAGAGATTTCCTCTTCACATTCTTGCTTTGCATATTGAATGCCTTACCCGCCGCGATCTTCCTGGCTTCTTGGATCTCTTGGAGGGCACCCTAGGCTTCACTCCGGGCCATCTCCGCACTCTTACGAGCCTTGGCGAGTTTGGCCTCTTAAACCAGAAGACTTAGTCCGGAAAGGACGGAGATTCATTACCATAGCCATACCAGCTAGACCTCTAGGGTTTAGCCATTATGATCTCGAGGTAGATCAACTCTTGTAATACTCGTATTCATCAACATCAAGCAAGCAGGACATAGGGTATTACCTCACTACAAGAAATATGTCAACTTGTGACCTTCTCTTAGTGACCCCAGTTGAATTGGTCATAAATTCACGGCCATTTCGCTTGGAAGGGCTCAAACCCTGAAATTGCTTACACCAAATGGTCACAAAGCAGACAAGAGGCACCAATGACCTTATTTCTACTTGATTACAACCAATATAAATGGTCATGAGGTTGTGAACATGGATGCATTGGTACTTATTGCTATGACTAGGCGCCACCTCATCAGTTTTGCCTATGTGTCATGTCCATGTGTCATTTTTTTCCCTAGATTGTGAAGCAACCTATATTTCTGTCATTCCCAAAATGCCCAAAAAAATGGGCATTCTTTACTATCCAAATCATTGCCTCATGAAAATATTCAACTCCATTTACCTGGTAAATCTTCCTCGGCAAATTTCCAAAGTTTTTGTTCAACTCGAACTGTTGTGAAGGAAGTACTATCTAGGCATATCCTAATGAGTTGAATTTTTGCCACATCCTCTATATTCCCAAATCATTGCTCTCCACAAAATTTGAGCCCCATCTAATAATACAAGTGGTATGGCTTCAACATTAATATTTCTGTCCAGTGTCGTATGTTCTAAAGCAAGTGACAGCTAGGATCCTCCATTTGAACTGCAAATTTTCCAAGATAGTGTCCTTAGTAGATGACCATCCTTGGCCAAAACTCGGGCCCATTGGCCATGTGTATTATCCGTACCACTAATCAAACACTTGGGGGCTAATTCATGTTTGATCATTGTTCAGTCTCCTCGTGAAATTCATCTATTGTTATTTTCTTCCAAGCATCTACCTGGGGAGTGCCAAACCTACTAGACATTCCTAGGCTTCCCAGAATGCATGGTAACGCCACGGTCACGCGGTGACCACGCGACGGGCATGCGAGTCTACGCGCTTTGGAGTTGGGGCCCTGGGCCACCGTCCAAACCTCAACGTATCACCACCAAACCATGTAGTTATGCTTAAATAGATACTTATGTACCTAGAAATGATTTTTGGAAAAAATAAAGAGCAAACTATAAGGCAGTCGCAGTTCAAATTTGACCCGCTTCGTGCTGAATCGGCTGAAATTTGTCTTTTTCACCAGAGGTGGATAATTTTTTTTACACCCAACCATTTTGTCAATTGTGCATTAAACATGGCCTAATATTTTATAAAATTGATTTGGTCCATTTTTGCAACAATTATTTGGTAGTTCCTTCACAAAAAAACCTAATTTTGGGCACTCGAAAAATGGAAAATGAATTTTCCGTGCAAACAAAATGAAAAGCCCCTTAGGCAACATTGTTTGTCATTCCAAGATGCACCCTTGTGCACAATATGAGATCATTTGAACGAACTATGCCATGAATGTGGCCATAAGATTGATCATTTGGCTTCAAAGCCATGAACCTTCATGCATGATAGCTCATTTCTAAGAACACTTTTTTAAAATAATTGCCGTATTACAAGTTTATTATTTTTCCTGGAAGCTTGGTCACATATGATGACACAAGGCGAAGGTTTTCCATTTGTTTTATTTGAATTTTTTATGCCCGTTTCAAAATGCGGTCAAAACGGCGGGCATGACAGTTCCTAGCTAGTGGTTGAATCTTGGAAATTTTTTGGTGTTTCTCTGATTAAAGAGATACTTATGTACCTAGAAATGATTTTTGGGAAAAATAAAGTGCAAACTATAAGGCAGTTGTAGTTCAAATTTGACCCGCTTCCTACTGAATTGGCGGAAATTTGTCTTTTTCATGAGAGGTGGATCAAAACTTTTGAAACCCAACCATTTTGTAAATTGTGCATTAAGTATGTCCTAGTATTGTATAAAATTGATTTGATCCAAATTTGCAACAAATATATGGTAGGTCCTTCACAAAAAAACTCATTTTAGGCACTCGAGAAATGAAAAATTGATTTTTCGTCCAAAGAAAATGAAAAGTCCCTTAGGCAAAATTGTTTTCCATGCCAATATGCACCCTTGTGCACAATATGAGATTATTTGAACAAACTATGACATGAATGTGGCCATAAGATTGATCATTTTACTTGAAAGTCATGAACCTTCTCACATGATAACTTATTTTTGAGAACACTTTTTTTTAAAGAATTTCCGTATTACAAGTTTATTATTTTTCCTGGTAACTTGGTCACATATAATGACACAATGCGAAGGTTTTCCAATTTTTTTATTTTTATTGAATTTTTTATGCCCATTTCAAAATGCGATCAAAACGGCGAGCATGACCGTTCCTAGCTAGTTGTTGAATCTTGGAAAAAATTTGGTGTTTCTCTGATTAAATAGATACTTATGTACCTAGAAATGATTTTTGGAAAAAAATAAAGAGCACACTATAAGGCAGTTGTAGTTCAAATTAGACCCGCTTCCTACTGAATTGGCGGAAATTTGTCTTTTTCGCGAGAGGTGGGTCAAAACTTTTGAAACCCAACCATTTTGTCAATTGTGCATTAAATATGTCCTAGTATTTTATAAAATTGATTTGGTCCAAATTTGTAACAAATATATGGTAGGTCCTTCACAAAAAAACTCATTTTAGGCACTCGAAAAATGAAAATTGATTTTTCATCCACAGAAAATGAAAAATACCTTAGGAAAAATTGTATGCCATTCCAATATGCACCCTTGTGCACAATATGAGATCATTTGAACAAACTATGCCATGAATGTGGCCATAAGATTGATCATTTGACTTGAAAGCCTTGAATCTTCACACATGATAGCACATTTCTGAGAACACTTTTTTAAAAGAATTGTTGTATTACAAGTTTATTATTTTTCCTAGTAACTTGGTCACATATAATGACACAATGTGAAGGTTTTCCAATTTTTTTATTTTTTTGAATTGTTTATGCCCATTTCAAAATGCGGTCAAAATGCCAGGAATGACCGTTCCTAGCTAGTGGTTGAATGTTGGATTTTTTGGTGTTTCTCTGATTAAATAGATACTTTTGTACTTAGAAATGAGTTTTGGAAAAAATAAATAGCAATCCATGAGGCAGCCGCAGTTCGAATTTGACCCGCTTCCAGCTGAAAGGACGGAAATTTGTCTTTTTCACCAGAGGTGGATCAAAACTTTTTACACCCAACCATTTGGTCAATTGTGCATTAAATATGGCCTAGTATTTTATAAAAATGATTTGGTCCAATGTTGCAACAATTATTTGGTACGTTCTTCACAAAAAAACCTCATTTGGGGCACTCGAAAAATGGAAAATGATTTTTTCATCCAAAGAAAATGAAAATTTCCTTAGGGAACATTGTTTGCCAATCCAATATGCACCCTTGTGCACAATATGATATCATTTGAAGAAACCATGCCATGAATCTGGCCATAATATTGATCATTTGGCTTGAGAGCCATTGATCTCCAAAAATGATAGCTCGTTTCTGAGACCATTTTTTAAAAGAATTGCCGTATTACAAGATTATTATTTTTCCTGGTAACTTGGTCACATATAATGACACAATGCGAAGGTTTTCCAATTTTTTGAATTATTTTTGAATTTTTTATGCCCGTTTCAAAATGCGGTCGTAACGGCGGGCTTGACCGTTCCTAGCTAGTGGTTGAATCTTGGAAACCTCTTGATATTTCTCTGATTAAATAGATATTTATGTACCTAGAAATTATTTTAAAAAAAAAATAAAAAGCAAACTATGTGGCAGCTACAGTTCAAATTTGACCTGCTTCGTGCTGAATCGATGGTATTTTGTCTTTTTCACGAGAGGTGGATAAAAACTTTTGACTCCTAACCATTTGGTCAATTGTTCATTAAATATGTCCTAATATTTTAGAAAATTGATTAGGTTCAATTTGTAACAAATATATGGTAGGTCCTTCACAAAAAAACTCATTCTAGACACTCGAAAAAAAGTATGACGGGCATTTCTAAGGACACTTTTTTAAATATATTTGTCTTATTACTAGTTTGTTATTTATTTTTTTTCTTAAAACTAGGTCACATTTTATGACATGATGAGAAGGATTTCCATTTTTTCAATTTGTTCGAATTTCTCAAGTCAAGAAAATAGCTAACATGATTTAACATATTATATTTAAATCTACTGCGACCAATTTAAATGGTCATAATATTATATTGCATTCTGATTGGTCCAAAGATAACACACGCAGATCATGCATAAACACCATTGGATCCTCCCGGATCCAACAGCAGCCCTCACCCCTTGCCGCCCCATCAATCGCACCTCAGCCGAAACCCTAGCATT
>NC_041382.1:314150945-314198437 GCF_002162155.2 Triticum dicoccoides | reverse complement strand
CGATCCCGATCCAGATCACGATCCAAACCCAGCCGCCGGCGATCTCCTCCTCCCCCCAGTGACGCCGCCCCCACCTTCAATTGCTCTCCCAAGGGAAGGGAAGGAAAGGCCGACCAGGGAGATCGTTCGCGCGCCCATATCCACGCCGCCGTCGTTGACCTGATCCGTGTCCGTCCTCGAGGGAGGTCGGCCATGGTGGTCCGTGCTCGTCCCGCCTTCCACCCCGTTCCTCCCATTAGCGGTCCACACCACCGCGGGAGTCAGGGAGCATCATGCCCTGCCCGCCGTGCACGACCGACCGTCGCCGCCGAAGACTCTCCAACCTAAGGTATACCGATTTCGGATTCCCCGTTGGGTCCGATTGGACCCCAGTTCGTGCACCTCGGCCTCCCGCACGCAAGGATTTAGGGTTTATTTAGGTGTTGGAATCAGGAGCCTCTTAATCTGTATGCTGCAATTTCACCTCGATCGCGTCACATGCTCGTATGATTTGGCCATGGTTTTCTTTGCTCGGTTCCATTCAGTTGGTTGCTGATTAATCAAGCTCCTGAGCTTCCATGGATCTCTTTGTTGGGAGTGCTTCTGCACACGCGGTTTTGTTAGGTTAGCTGCCGCACGTCTTGCACATGTGTCACTAGTATTGTTGTTCCCAGCATTTTCCGGGTATGTTTGCAAGGGGCTAGTCCTAGCTAGTATTTCTCTGACTAGGCTAAGTCGATCTGGTTAGCATGCTCTTACACACTACTAGTAGAATGTTCCATTTGACTCATTCAAATTAATAATGCATATATGGCAATTCAGACCTCGCATAAGTTACACTTGACAAGAGTATCTTGCACACTTTCTGTCTTCTGTGTTGCATCTGGTCTCAGTCTCAGGCGTGCTTTATAGTCTCATATATATTGTATTTGTACATCTCTGTGGAGCTTAATTTGATCCTAAATAAAAGATGCTTGGACATTGGTGGAACTTTATTTAATTTGATCCTAAATAAAAGATGCTTGGACATTTGTACATCTCTAGTTAATTTGGTCTATTATTATCCCAGAAGCTGCAATGACGGAGATCACACGCTCCTTCGAACATGCGTGGTTAGCCTCCGTCTCCGGCCACTATGGCCTCGCCCCAACCTCGCCCGCTGCTCCTTCGACCACACGCTCCGCCGCGAGATGAGCTCCCCCGTCCTCTCTGCTCGATCCGCCCCAGATCCTTAGTCTGGGTACATGTGCACTTGATAGGTTATTTCTGGGTACATGGCCAGAGAGTCTGACTTACCTCTCTCATTCTCGACTGCTCTGGTCTGTGGATCTCGACCGTTCCGCTCTTTTTTTGGCTGTCGCAAGCTGAGCTGAATCTTGTTGGGTTGAGCCGAGCAAGGTCACCGTCGGTTGTGACTTGTTGGAGTCTTCTCCTGGTAGCAACAGCAGGCTTTGGCTTGAAGGCCCCAACAACCACTGGTCGGTCAGCCGCTCAGCTTTAGAGATCTACTTCAGTTAACATGTAATGTACTTGCGTAGACGTGTAGGAGCAGCCATTGTGAACCTGGGTTGTGGCTTGGATGGCAGGAGAATATGATGTTCAGCTTTGTATGAAACAAATCAGGTCTTGGTTCAGTTTTGTATGTGCCGATTTGATTAAACCTTGACTGAAACCAAAGCATGATGTTTTGATTAAATGTTTACATGAGTTGTTATTCTATTCAAGTGGCTGAACTAAGCTATTTTTATTTAGTTTGCTCTCTGCTATGTCAAAGCCATCATTGTGAGCCATCACTGCGTTACATTTTTCCCAGAATTACAAGTTAGCCACGAACTTGATTTGTTATTTGCATCGCTAGCCTTTTGGGGCACCAGATTTATACTATGCTTGCTGATTTTATTTGTGCCTACTGATTGATTATACAGTGATCGAGACGCTACTAATTTTACTGATTGATGTTGTTGTTGTCGTATGCAGAATATTGCGATGGAAAATCATTTGATTTGCTGCATATCATCAAACAGTTGTTGCTCTCTCTAAGTCCCCACGGTGCTACTGCTAACCATGTTGTTGCTCCTCTATTTCTGCACCTCATGCTGCTTGCCTCTTCTCTGAATCCACTAAACCTGCTGCTGCACTTCTTCTCTGAACCTGTTTCTTGCTGCTCGCTGCTACTCCTCTCTCCATCCCCACGCTTGCTTCTTCTTCTCCTAACCTCGTTGCTGGTCTTCTCTAAAGTCTGAACCCCCTACTGCTCCTGCTGCTCTCTCTCCCTATCTATTTCACTCTCTTTCTTTCTCTGTAATTCAATAGAACTAGTACTTACTTATGATATGTGCTTACTTATGTTGCTGGATTTCTATTATATGCTATAACTATGAAAGGGATGGTAAATCTATAGATTTAAGTACTGTATATGCTAGAATATTAGCCATGCAAACATATCTTTTGGTCTACAATTTTCACAAGTACAGGCTAATGACAAAAATCCTATCTAACATTATTTTTCCTGGGTACTATTTACATGAATACAACCATATTAGAGACATCACGCTGCAGTACACGGCATGTACATGGTTATACTAAAACATCCATTTAGGCAATACTTTTGTGCTTTTTCCTAATGGGTCAATATCCTTATTTGGCCTTGCAAGCCATGTGCGAGTCATTGTATCATGAGCCTGGGCGAGTCATTATATCCTGAACCGCCTGCGCAATTTCATTTCTTCAGTGGCTCTACGTGTTGTGTTGCCTGAATTCGTTTCCGTTCCATTGCATTTTTCGGACATAATTCACTAGAAATGGATAATTGGCAGACTAGTAACGCAGCGTGCTAGCTAGTGATTTTTCAGACATAATACTAGTGATTTTTTAGACATAATACTAGTGATTTTTCAGACATAATACTAGAAATGGGATGTTTTGCCTGTCCTTACTGAAGAAGATAAGAATGGAATTTAATTGGATGGTCCCGTTCATTGTACTTAATTATGTTCTGCTTGAGTTTACTGCCTTATTATGTTCTGCTTGAGTTGACACTATTTATGTCCAAACCTGGGTTTATACTCTTTGCATGTCGTCATCACTCATCGGTTGGGCTGTTTACTTAATGTATTTGTTGTCCGCTTGCTCCATCATATTTCTTGATGTACTTCTACATATATATGTTGGTTGTAATCTGCTTGAACGATCCAAGTACTTGATATTCCATTCTGTTCTTGTAGGTGAATGGAGCTTGTGTTGTTGGTAGAACACCGTTGATGACTTCTTCCTATGTTGAAGAGCATGTTCCGTGGTATCCAAGAGTAGCTAGCTTTAACTTGGCAGAGCGTTTTATTTTTCAATCGCAATATTTGTGATTGTGTGGAATATTGTATGGTTATGTACGTGAAGTTTTATGTTCCTGGGCATGCAACATTTGTAGGTTAAACTGGTTGTTGTGATGTGAACCAATGTATGGAGTTCCACATGTTCTGTTATGTACATAATATATTGTAATAAACCTATTTTGGTTGTTATTCGAAGATTTTCAAATTATTCTCTTCTTTCTGTTTGATATATACTGCTTAAAAAGTGATGTGGATCCACTGCTAGGAAAAATCTGACAATTGGGACCCATCTAAAAACTGGACCGCAAAAAACCCTTGAAAATAAAAATGAAATGGACCGCAAAAGGCCATGCCTAGATAATAAAAAGGCCAAATTGATGGGACAGGCCCGTGTAGCCAGAGAAAATTAGTAGAAAAAATATACAGTAAAAAGGCCGAATTGTTGGGCTTGGCCCATGTAAAACGTCGAATCGGACCGGGCTGATTCTTGTGCCACATCACCTTGCCACGCTGGATGCCTACGTGGCCTGGGGAGGTTGCTAGTGACCAAAAATTTGGTCGTGGAACCAACGACCTTTTACAGAAGGTCGTTAATTTCAGTTTACGACCGTCAGCTTTTGACCTTCTATTTTTGGTAAAAAAAAAGGTCGCAAATGAAAAACTATGACCTTTCAGCGGCCAATAGTGAGGGTCACAAGTTGACATATTTCTTATAGTGCCTCCATAGAGAGGGCCCGATCCTGGGTAAACATCGTGTCCCCTGTCTCCTGTTACCATCGACCTTAGACACACAGTTCAGGACCCCCTACCCGAGATCCGCCGATTTTGTCACCAACAGCGAGTGCCCTGGAAGTTGGCGATGAAGCGGTTGCACATCTCGTCCCAGGAGGAGATCGAGCCTGGGGTCAGGTTTAGGAGCCATGAGTGGGCTCCGTCCTTGACAGCCATGGGAAACCAGTTCACCATGACCTTTTCGTTGCTGTAGGCCACTTCGATGCTCATCGCATAGAGCTGCAAAAACTCCGCAGGGTCAGGGGTGCCGTCGTAGCGAGGAGGCATATCTGGCTTGAACTTGCCTGGCCAGACGATGCTACACAACTCAGGAGTGAGGGCGCGGCAGCCCGCCGTGGCCACTATGGCCCGTCGTGGAGACAGAGCTTGGTCGTGGTGCCCCTACGCCGCCACGGCACGCCACACATGGCCCTCTCACAGCAAGCAATCCTAGCGCAGTGGAGCTGGGTGTGGTAGAGTGTTTCCTTGTGGACAGGGAATCTCTTGGAAGCTTGTTTCTTCGCGTGTGGGCACGTGGCGCGGTGGGTCACGCCACGGGGCCGCACACCTTGGAGCGAGGGCGCCATCCTGACGTGGGAGAGGCGGAGGCGCACCATGAGCTGCACGCCTCCGTGCAAGGGCGCCATCTTGTTGTGGAGGAGGCGGAGGCGCTCCGTGAGCCACATCGCCAGCAGCTGGGGGCGGGCGAGGCAGCAAGTGGGATGGTGCAGGAGATCCTCCCGTGGCACTAACGAGCTCGGCGATGCGGTCCAGCCAGTCCTCATAGAGGTCGTCGATTGTACGATAGCACAGGAGCTCGCGTGCCATGAGTAGTGTGGCCTGCGCATCCGCGAGTGCGCGGCGAGCATGAGATGATGAGCCGGCCGAAGTCAGCGACGGGTTGGCGTGCGGTGTGGCCGTCACGGCGCACGGAGGGATGCAGCAAAGAGGCTTGCTGCTCGTTTGCTGCCGGACCGGTGGCAGCGTTGGCAGCGGGTGATAGAGAAAAAAGGGGAGGCCTGCCTACTGGGGTAATCTGAGCGATACGGGCGGCGAGAGCGGCCCCGCGCTCCATGCGAGCCCGGCGACCGTCAGCCATGAGCTTGCTGGAGTGATGAAGCGTGGATCAACGAAGAAGAAAGCTTTGGCGCAGCCCTACCTGGCGTTCCAAATGTCAGATTTCGGGTTCCGACAAAACCCTTGAGGTTCGAACACCGGGGTGCGCACGAAGATCTCCCCCCTCTCTAGCTCGCACACTCAACGATCTCACGGCCTAGCTTGACGGACCCAACGAACATGAGACACAAGATTTATACTGGTTCGGGCCACCGTTGTGGTGTAATACCCTACTCCAGTGTGGTGTGGTGGATTGCCTCTTGGGCTGAGGATGAACTGTTACAAGGGAAGAACAGCCTCCTGAGGAGAGGTGTTCTTGTGCTTGGCGGACTTGTGTGAGGCTATGGATGGAATGGCTCCGATCCAAGATCCGATGAGATCCCTAGCTATGGTGGTTGCTAGTCCTATTTATAGAGGCCCTAGTACTCTTCCCAAATATTGAGCGGGAAGGGATCCCACAACGGCCAATTTGAAGGGGGACAACTAGTACAAGCTATCCTGACAAAAGGCTCTGGGTGTGACGCCATCTTGGGCTCCACAGTGACCTCCGTCCTGCTGCCCTGCTGGTCTTGGTCTTGTTGCACCGATATGGAAACCTTTGCCTGATGCCTCGGAACTCCTCGCCTCCGCTTGCCCCTAACACCAAAGATGGAACGAGGACACTGTGCTCGCTGGCGCCCGCCTAGTCTTGATCTTCATGGCTTACATCATTAGAACCTCACGAGGTTATGCTTGCCTTGATATCTCCGCCCCCCGCGAGCCAGCCTGGTGAGGCCGCTCCTGAGGAGGTCTTGCGTCGTCCGCCTCGCGAGGCTTGGCCTCTCGCGAGGGTCTTGGGTGTTTGCTGGTGAAGATGGGCCGTACAAGGTCGCTGGAGGAGCCACGCGACGCTCCGCAGGCAGGCAAGTCTGGGGACCCCCGTTACCAGAACGCCGACAGTAGAGAAGGAATCATTCAATCGGGTTCAGTTAATAGCCAACGATCGATCGCTCAGGTTCAGTAACAGGTAGCCTGTAGTGTAGTTGCTCGGGTTCAATAGGCGAACGCCTCGCTCGGGTTCAGTTAGAGCCCAACGCCTCGCACGTGTATGAGAGAAATGTGCATCACTCGGCCGCCGACCACCCACTGTAATCGAGAACTCCCTGATATTTTCCTCGCCCTCGCTTCTACCATGGTTTTTTCCTTCATGGACCTCCTAAAGAATGTCATGCAGCTGCGTCTCCGGCCCGCCCAGGACGAAAAGCCCATTTTCTGTCATGATTTTTTGTCATAGAAGTAGGAGCCCACCACATCTATCATGATAACAGGTTTTGTCACAATTATCATTATAGAAGTGTCATAAGTATGACAGGAAAAAAATTCGTTCGGCCCAAAATGTCACAGATGTGTATGTTTTTTGTAGTGGATGATGCAGGTGGTTTTTACCGAGATTTCGGATGCCGTGAGGCGTAAAACCATACTCCTGCTTTGGTAGATTGAGTGGAGGAGCACAACGGCACACAACACTCGAGCCTGGCAAGGTTGCCTTGGGAGACGAGCAGCTACGCGTGTACAAGTGTGAAGGGTCTGAATCATCCTCTAAGTTGCCATGGCCCTCCTTTATAGCTCAAGTGGGAACCACAGTGGAAAAACAGTCATTATCTAGCAATTAGATAGATAACAATACTATCATACCTAACTATGACAGTTAGGACAAAGTGCATTACATGCACTGCTAGGTGCCACGCTGAGGATGCAGCCCGGCAAGCCCACTGTGCCGCTTAATCGTCTTCTGCTTATCTACTTGACACGCCTCTGGACGGGTGTCACGTGAAGGTAATCTGTCTCCAATAAAGATACCACATGCTTAGTAGAAGCCACTTAATCACTTGGGGGCTCGACACCGCATTGATAAGTGATTTGCGTCACTGCGAGGTGGAGCGGTGGTGCCTTGGCAGGGAGATTCGCCCTTGGCGGCCTTGGCAAGCCTGGTGGGGAAGTCTTGGATTCGTCCTTGGGGCGGCCTCGACCTGCCTAGGCACTCCTTCCCGGCAAAGAAGTCTTTCCCAAGGTACTGCTCTGCTATCTTGTTTGTCTTGGTCTTCTTGATCCACTCTTTGATTTCATGAAGAGCTGCTTCTCCTGGTTTGGTCTTGCTTTGGATGTTCATGTTGGACATTGGGGACTAGCATGCCTATGTATAAGTCTGGGAAACAAATGTGATCGTTTGTTGCACCGACAGGGATTGACGAATTATATTGGTGCCTTGGCAGGTGGTTACAATCGTGATATAATCAATCATAATTATTAGTATCCAGTTGCTCCAAATTCCGGCGGTTGCGCAGATATCAATGTGATAATTACGCACACGGGTTGGACCATCCAAATGTGAAACAAGCATTTTTCTTAGGATAGTTGGCAAGCAATAGATGAGCTCTGCTTATTTATATAGCCAGTAATAATCAAACAAAACCCCTAATTATCATTCCAAACAGCGCATAGAAGATGGCTAATGCGACAACTACAACTACCCATGCTAGTTCCTTCTTGGCTCTTGCTTTCATTTGTTGCCTTGATTGAATCTTTCTTGCTTCATCATAGTGATTGTACACTCCAAATCAGTCAGTTTATTCTTCAGATTTACGTTATCTTCTGCGACATTGGTGATAACATTCCAAGCCCTGCCATGCCATTCGTCATTCAACCAGTTAACAAAGGCACAAGACTCATATCCCTTCCAATGTTAAATAGTATTCAGGATGAGCAGGGGCAGTAACTCAACTTAAATGGCGAACTTAGCACTAATCTCTAAGGAGCAGCAGAGAAACGGTGTGCCAATGTCAAATACCTCTGGGAATACACGTCGAGCAGGAGTGTCTTCGTGCACACAACTCAGCTTTTGGTACTTCTCACTGGCAAAAACTCAGAGTCGAACTCATGTTGCGGGAGACTAGAGTCATATTTCCTAGGTGGGGGAGGGGGTCATTTAGGACGGATTGAGTAGGGAGCTACTTTGGACATGCTAAAAAAGATCAGGATTGATTGGCGCCGAAAAGACGATCTGGATCCATAGTACACCGGCCTTCTGATGACCTTAGGCAAGTGCTCGGCGGTGAATGCCGTCATGCCGGCACCGCCCATCGCACTGGTGAGAACGACGACACAAGCTAGTGCAGCCGCTCCGAAACCATCAGCACCACTCATTCGCATTCCCCAGTGTCAGTGCCATGCGAGAGAATTTTGGGGCTAGGGATTTGGAGGCTATCTAGGTATTTGGACACTTCTTATCGCACTCTATTGTATACGGTGCACAGTTTGTACAAATCATTTGTGTTCATTATTACAACTTCACACATGATTTACACACCAAACGATGTGATAAGACAACGTGCATGAGACACGGTTCCCGTGACATAACCATATGTGATTTACTACCCGGTACATACGGGGATGGGATTACTGAGTTAATACTTAGGGTAAACACCGCTATGCGGATACCCATCAAAAAAAGTAAAAAAAACTGCTCTCAGATAAAGATGGGGGCGGCGGCCGAGGCAGCGGCTACCGGATAGCAGCTCAATCTCAGTCAGTCGGCAGTGGCGGCGTGATACGAGGTCGATCCTCGGTCGGCGGCACATCCCTCGTGGTCGATGGAGGAATAGTAGGACTCGAAGTTCAGGCGGTTGCCCCACTAAGCTTTGCTCCTCAACCCTGTTGTCTCGATGTGCCGTGGCATTTCTCTTCTCTGTCTGTTGGGTGGAGGTCACCACGTGGCTAATTAATTAAGGTATGCTTTTACTTGAGTGACTTAATTAAGGTATTCAATTCATAAGGGTAGTACTATACTCTGCATGTAAATTGACTCATCGTTAATTTGTGTCATCGCATGGCTGTATAACAATATGGGGTGCACTTCGTAAATTATGAAAATAAAATCTTGTGATTTATGCATTCATCTTTGGTCATCAATTAATCCATTTATCGATGTTTTTTGACTGACCCCTCGTGTCGCATAGATGGAACGATCTGAATGGATGAAGGATCGGAGAAACTCAAAGTTTATGAGTGGCATGACGGAGTTCATCGATTTGGCTGAAAGGACAAAGAAGAGAGTCTATAATGACTATTACATCATGTGTCCATGCAGCGATTGTACCAATACGGGGTCACCTAAAGATATAGATGTCGAGTACCACTTACTTAAATGGGGATTCATGGATGGATGTACATATTGGAGAAGACACAGTGAAGAGCCGGTCATGGATATAGGTAACCAGGGCAGCGGGGTGTCAAACCCCGATAAGAGTCACAAGGATGTTGAATCTAACGTTAGGACTCAGACATCAAGCTACCAACGGAACATCGACAAGCCAAAACTCCCACTGGAAAAACCAAGAGGACGATACAGACGAAACCGACGACCTTGATGATATGCCAGATTTTGCTACCATGATTGCAGATTTCCAGGGCCCGGATGAAGATATGGTTGCGTACAAGGATTTGCCAACCATTGGGGCCCCGAGGCAGACTCAATTGAGTATGGGTACTGGGTCCCCTTTGGCAAGATCCACATCTTCATCGGCAAGATTGGTGAATCGGGACTTGAGCTAGACATCTCCACCGACATTATCAAGTCGGCTCGGTGCATGAACCCCACCTAGGGTCAAGCTGGTAAGAATCACGTCTTTGTTGGCTTTACCCAAGTGGTCGACGTCGCAGAAAACTCGATGTCGGGCGGCAGCACCCTTGCCTACTCCAATGGCGAGTCATCGGCTAGGTATACAAAGTCGATTCGCCCCTTGTACGATTGCCGGCTTGGGGCCTGGTCCGACAATAAGTCGGCCTCGGTTGACCATGAGTCGGCCCGTTGGACCACAATCTATATGGCTAGCACCGCTCCAGCTCTTAACTTCATAGCTGCGGGCGCCGTGAATGGGACAAACCCATCGTCTACTAATGCGAACGCATCTAGCCTAGTTAAACTAGCGACTCAAGTTATTTCCGAGTTAGTTACCACTTCAATGATGCTCCTCGAGTCGCCATTGAAGCCGGAGAATCAGGTCGGGCACAATGATGAAGTGGCCAAGATCCGCGAGCATATAGCCAAGGCTCAAGAGGATGTCAATGCCGAGAACACTTGCATGAAGTAGTTACAGACCCATATTCAGTAGGAAACCGAGGGCTTGAGGACAGAGGCTTGGCGCCTGGCTGTTTGTCAGCACGCTTCTGAGGCGGTCCACAGGAGACGTCATGAGACTCACCTCCCCCTGGCTTTAAGGGAAGACGCTTATCCAACATGGAAGGCGTAGGGCCTAGCTCTCCTGCGACACCGGTTATACCCCAATTGAATCGGGTCATCCCACAAAAGGCGATGGCGGGCCATCCACGAACCAGCTAGCTCCAAACCTGCCGCCCATCCGGACGACTCCTGATCGCTTCGTGACGCCAGCTGGTCACTTTTATAACCATGTTGATAACCTGGTGGTAGAGGCTGCCAATCTTACAAGGCTTCCGATCATGGGTGCTACCCCCGTGGAACAAGAGGCTTTGCATGCCATCGAGTTGTTAAAAATAGCAGCCGCTGAACAGGCGAATTATACCTACATTCAGCACCGACTCCATTCTACCCCACACCCAAGCCGGAGCCAGAGTCGCCATGCCGAGTCACCAGCTGTTTCCAACAACGCCTGGCGGATACATGAGCAACAGCATGATCCACCCAGGCAGGGGGCTGTGGATGCTTAGGAGATCGTTGACTCAGCCCAGGCATGACGGGAAGCAGAAGCTGCTAATGCGGCGGCTTATCAGTTGCCTCCTATGACCCCCTTGGCTTCACAATGTGTTGGGTCAAGCACTCGAAACATTGAGATTCCGTGCTTGGTGTCGGCTCTGCGCAACGAGTGTATGCCTATGGATTTCAATGGCCCTCGGAATCTTTCCAACTACACACCTGACCTTGAGCTGGCGGCCTGGATCGAGAGTTATGAGATTGCCATGGATATGCGGGATGTCAGCGACGTGATTTGCGCCAAGTACTTGACGGTGATGCTGGAAGGACCGGCTCGTACCTGGCTGAAGAACCTACCTCCGAACTCCATCAACATTTGGGTAGAGTTGAAAGCACATTTCATCAAACACTTCCAGGGGCCTTGTAAGCGTCCTATGATGATTATTGATTTGCAGCATTATGTTCAGCGTGAAGGCGAGTTAGCTCATTATTGGTCTCGCCGGGTCGCGGATATCATCCACTCCTCAGATGGCATATTGGCAGCTCAAGCCGTTTTGATCCTACAGAAGAACTGCCACTTTGACCCCCTCGTTCAATAGCTTGGTTGACACAAGGGGACGGTTACATGGGCAATCTCATGGATGTCTTGACCCGGTATGCAGAGTCAGACACCACCAAAGAACATAACCCGAATGACGATCAGAGCAACAAGGAGAAGAAGAATGGTGGCGGCAAAGGTCAGCAGCAGGGTAACCCAGGTCACAATGGCAACTATGGTGGTCAGAAAAAGGATGGCAAGCGCAAGCACCTAGAGGGTGGCTCAGATCTTGTCGCTAACACCAACACTGGTTTCAAGGGCCAGAGGCAAAATAATTCTGGGAGGCCGTTCAATGCTAATAAATCTCATAATTTCGAGGAAGACCTCAAAGGTCTGTGTCCAAAGCATAGGACCCCGGACAAGTCGGCAAGGCACTCTTGGTAGAACTATCATATAATGCAGGCTTATCGCAATCAAGTCCACCAGAATCATCCTGGCGTTGGTGGTGGCAACCCTGGACAACCAGGAGCTGGCGGCTCAAATTTCCCAGGAGGCGGCTCATCGGGTAACTATCACAACCCGGGTTATGAAGGCTCAGGCAGCTCAGCATCTGTATATCAAGGGTCTGGCAATCATGGTGGAAATCAACATTACGGCCAAGGTGGCAATCAACATCAGAACAACGAGACAAGTTTTCAGAGCAATCCTAAGCAATTAAGTAGTGGACAATATCACGTCTTTACCATTAGTACCTGCAAGCGGGGCAGCAAGGTTCAGAAACGTGTTGTTAATCCGGTTGTGCTGGTAGTTCCTTAGTATTTGAATTGGTCAGAACAACCGGTCACTTGGAGTAGGGTTGAGGACCCGCCACGGGTGGATAACCCTGGTGGCTTGACTTTAGTGGTGGCACCCTAGGTTGGTGGACATAATCTCACAAAGGTACTCATGGATGGAGGTAGCGGTATCAATATTCTATATTATGTCACCTTTAGGTATATGAACTTGTCAGAGAAGCAACTCTCATCTTCCTACATCAATTTTCATGGGATTGTTCCCGGAAAATCTGCGTACCCTATTGGCCGAATCAAGCTTGAGGCCGCATTTGGCGATGAGTATAATTACAAAACAGAGTTTCTGACGTTTGAGGTGGTCAAGATCAAGAGTCCTTATCACGCCTTGTTCGGGCGGTCGGCTTATGCTCGTTTCATGGCTCAGCCATGTTATGTTTATCTCAAGCACAAGATGCCTGGGACAAAGGGTACTATCTCAGTTAATGGGAACAGAAAGATTGCTCGTGAGTGTGAAGAAGGAGACACAGAGTATGGTGAGTCGGCCTGTACAGCAAAGGAGTTGCAATTCTACAAATCCAACATTGATCCGGCTGACATGACATGTCTGAAAAATCCCACCATAGAGTCTGACCCGCCCCTCAAGTTCAAGTTGGCTGAAGACACAAAGCAGGTTAATTTTTTCCCCAGTGACTCATCTCAGTAGTTCAATTTGGGGTTGTCATGGATCCCAAATTGGAAAGCATGTTCATCGAGTTCATCCATGAGAATCAGGACATATTTGCATGGAAACCTTCTACATGCCTGGTGTACCGAGAGAATTCTCTGAGCACCACCTTAACATTGATCCTAATATTAAACTAGTCCGGCAATACTTCTGTCATTTTAACAAGGAGAGATGCAAGGCTATTGGGGAAGAAGTGGCACGGCTCCTAGCTACCGGGTTCATCGTAGAAGTATTTTATCCTGAGTGGCTTGCCAATCTAGTGCTTGTCCTAAAGAAGAATGACACTTGGCGTATGTGTGTTGATTATACAGATCTCAACAAGGCTTGTTCCAAAGACCCATTTTCCCTCCCCCACATTGATCAGATCATCGATTCCACTTCCGGCTATGAGAGTTTATGCTTCTTAGATGCTTACTCCAGTTGTCATCATATTAAGATGGTTGTTGAGGACAAGGAGAAGATGGCTTTCATCACACCCTTTGGGGCTTTCTGCTATGTCTCGATGACTTTCGGGGTTAAGAGTGCCAGGGTGTCTTATCAGCGCTGCTTGCAGAATTGTTTTCACAATCAGATTGGGCGCAATTTCATGCTTATGTTGACGATATTTTCGTCAAGTCTCAAAATGAGGAGACTTTGCTGGATGATCTTAAGGAGACTTTTGACAACCTTAGGCGGTACAATATGATGCTTAACCTGGCCAAGTGTGTCTTCGGAGTTCTAGTGGGCAAATTGTTGGGTTTTCTGGTGTCTGAACAAGGAATTGAAGCCAACCCAGAGAAAATCAAAGCGGTGACCTCCCTAGGTAAGTGGCCAATATCAATGATGTGCAGTGCCGGCGTAGTAGGTCGAATAGCCGCCTTGAGCAGGCTCATAAGCCGTCTGGATGAGAAGGCCATCCCTTTTTTATCGGATTTTGAAGAAAACTGATAACTTTATCTAGAGCGATGCTGCTAACAACGCTTTCGAAGCCCTCAAAAAGCAGTTGGCTGAGCCACCCATCTTGGTTTCTCCTATAAACAAAGAGCCCATGCTCTTGTACATTGCCGCTAATAACAAAGAGGTAAGTATTGAAGTTGAAGTGGAGCGCAAGGAGGAAGGGAAGGAATATCATGTTCAATGGCGAGTCTACTAAATCAACAAAGTCTTGACAGAGTCCAAATAGAGATATCCACATTGGTAGAAGATGGTATTCGGGGTCTTCATGGCGAGTCACAAACCAAAGCCTTATTTCCTGGAACATGCAATAACTATGGTTAGCTCTGCCCGTTAGGAGACATCATGCAAAACAGGGAAGCCACATGAAGGATTGCTAAGTGGGTAATTGAGCTTGGGCCACATCACTTGAAATATGTGCCTCGAACAGCCATCAAGCCCCAAGCACTGGTGGATTTCATCAACGCTTGGACTGACCTTCAAGTTCCTGAAGAGAAGCCAGATAAAACTTACTAGACAATTCACTTTGATGGTTCGAGATAGATGGAGGGATCGGGTACAGGAGTTATCTTATCTTCCCCAGGAGGTGATAAATTTTGTTATGTCTTGAGCACAATGTTTCCCTCTACTAACAATGCAGCTGAGTAATAAGCTCTCCTCCATGGCCTCTGGATGTCTATGGAGACGGATCCTAGCTGAGTCAGATGTTTGGGCGACTCAGACTTGGTTACTCAGCAAGTTTCTAGCAAGTGGGACTCTAAGGACACCCTCATGGAGGCTTATCGACACGCAGTAACTAACATTGCAGGTCATTTCAAGAGTTATCAAGTGGATCACATTGACAGGCGGCTCAACGAGGCGGCTGGTGCATTATCATGACTCGGTTCTCAACATAAGTGTAACGACCCGAGACCGATGATCCGGACGCCTTCCATGTTTTCGTTGTCGCCATGTGTTTTATTTTCTTGTTGCATTTCATCATCAAATCATGCACATTGCATCTGCATGTTTTCACAAAAACTTGCATCTGTTCGTAGTTCCCGCTTCTCCCTGTTGCCTTGTTGTCCCTTTCGAGACCTACCGTTCTTTTGTGGTCCGACCGTTTGAGCCTCTCTGCACAGTGCACAAAAACCCGTGGGTTCAAAACTTCCCCGAACCTTACCCGCTCAGTCATCGCCGTTGGATTCGGATCATCCCCAAACATACCTACAACATCTCCGTTTTCTTATTTGGACTCTGTACCTATTTATTCTTGACCGCCCGATTATGATCGGACGGACTAAACCCACTCGCATTATCCTATATATAAATCAACCTCATACCTAATCTTGCCAAACCCTAAAACCTAGGAGGTTCGTCCCTCCCTGCCGACGCTCCTCATCCACCTCGGGATCCCCTCCCATTCCAAAAAATCCACGCACTTTCCTCCTATTCCTCGCCCGAGCCCTCTGCCTCAATCCATCGAAGGCCAACCGCACCGCTGCCCAACGACTTCCTCCTTCCTCTGGCCGTAGCTAGCCGTCGTCCTCCTCCGGCAACCACTGCCGATGGACCAGGCCGGACCTCGCGCCCCTACCTTTCTCTTCCTTTGTTCTTTTTCCCATGCCTCACATCTCTTTGTTACCTCTCGTTCTCTCTCCCGCAGGAGCCAGCAGCTGCACCTCCGAGCCCTCTGCTTCTTCCCTGCCGATGTCCGAGCCCGCAGCCTCCTCGTCCACGACCACCTCACCTCGTCGGACTCCTCCCGCCACTTCCTCCGCTCCAAGCCTCGCCGGAGAAAGTGAGCCGCCGCTGGAGCCCTTCCTCCTCGACTCTAGCAAGCCCCACCAGAGTCCATGCCATTGCCGTGCCCGCGACCATCTGCTTCATATGTTCCTGCATCCTCTTGCTCTGCATCGAGCCGCTGGCATCTAGAGGAGATGCCCCCTGCACGGAGCCGTCCCCGACCTCCACCTCGTCTCCCATACCGCCTACTTGCTCCACCCTCGCCGTCGTCCCGCCGGTGAATAGCACCGGCAGGTCGTCCTCGCCGCACCTGCTCCCTTCCCCTGTCTCTTCTTCCCCAAAGCATCCGCTGTCTCACCGACCCCCTCTCTCTCTACTCTCTGTTACAGTGCCTGGATCCGCTCCTCCTCGACCTCATATGACCAGATCCAGCCGCCATGGACCCTAACGAAGGAGCTTGTCGCTGGCCATCCTCCTTTTCCGTGCCTGGATTCCGTCGTCCTCGACCGAAACCCCCCGCGTCGTCTTCTGCATCACTAGGGTCCTGCTGGTGTTTCTCTTCTCAGAAAAGAGAGCAGCAGTAGCTCGCTCATCCCGAGCGTTGACCGCGCCCCCGCGCCTGGGCCGTGTGCCGCGAGCTGGCCCTCGAGCCGCATCCAGGTGGCTCGACCTGCGTCCATCAACTGGGCCAGCCCGTTGGGTGAGCCTCTAGCGCCCACGCTCCTATCGGGCCAGCCAGTTTCATCCCATGATGTTTTTTCCCGGTAGGACGAATTTGCTAATTATCCAGTGTTCTGCATATTTACATATTGGCCCCTCATGTTCATGCATATAATAACTAATTAACAGTGCATCAAATTAAAATGTTTTATATATGTAAAATGCTTAGAATTTCATGTACTTCCATAATTTGCAACTTTCATCCATGTTAAAATATTTAAATGTGTTGTTTGAATTAATTTGCTTAAATAACATTTTAAAATGCTTTAGTTCATAACTAAATAACGGTAACTCCATTTTAAATAAACTTTATATGGGGTAGAAAAATGCATAGATTAACTTTTAGCACTTCATTTTCCTGTTTAACAACTCCGAAATTTGTTTTTAGGCAGAACAGTACCAAAATCAATAATTGTACATGGGGATTTTCTGGAATTGTTGTTTGCTATTTCCGGCCTCATTTAAACTTTCCTAAATAGTTAGTTTACTTATGCTTCACCTCTTGCCATGCTTAACAACATTTAATGTTGTTGGGTAGATAAATGGGAGAGAACTAAATAAATGAATGTGTTGTTTCGTGAATGTGCACTTTGCCATGCCATGCCTCATTAAACCAGACATGCATCATACTTGATTGTGCATCATGCCATGGTTATGATATGTATGTTTGCCATGATGTTTTCTTCTTTTCAGTTGCGCTTCTCCTTGATAGTTTCGGTTATGTTGTGATTGTGGGGATCCGTTCGACTACGTTGGTTCGTCTACTTCATGGATTCAACCTTCTTCCTAGCGGGATTTTAGGCAAGATGACCAACTTGGATATTACAACTATCTTTGCTATGCTAGTTTTCTCGATGCTATCGCTATGTCGAACTACCTACCACTTGTTTATCAAGCCTCCCAATATGCCATGAAACAATCTCTAACCTTTTTCCACCATCCTAGCAAACCGTTGTTTGGCTATGTTACCGCTTTGCTCAGCCCCTCTTATAGCGTTGCTAGTTGCAGGTTGTTCCATGTTGGGACATGGATTCATGGATATCACAATATCTCTTACTTAATTAATGCATCTATATACTTGGTAAAGGGTGGAAGGCTCGACCTTTTGCCTAGTGTTTTGTTCCACTCTTGCCGCCTTAGTTTCCATCATACTGGTGTTATGTTCCTTAATTTTGCGTCCCTAACACGGTGAGGTTTATGGGACCCTCTTGACAGTTTGCTTTGAATAAAACTCTTCTAGCAAGGCCCAACATTGGTTTTACCATTTGCCCAACCTAATAACTAAACATGATAATAAACTTGACGCATAGGGAGTTAGCTCTACCCGCGGTTCGTTATTCAACCTAATACAGGGGCCCCAGTGCTGATGGTGTTGGCCCCAAACTAGAGCACTGTGCGGGGCTGCACCTTGGCAACTTGGGGTATTTTGGCACCTGTACGCGTCGCTCATCCATCGTGGCCTGATACGACATACGAGCAGCTACTATCAGGGTGTCGGCATGTCGGGAGGACTTGCTAGACTTGTTTTACCATTGTCGAAATGTCTTGTGCACCGAGATTTCGAGTCTGATCGGAGGGTCTTGCAATGGAGGATTGTCTCCATGGATCGTGATCTTGTCATGGGCTAAGTTGGGACACCCTGCAGGGTTTAAACTTTCAAGAGCCGTGCCCGTGGTTATGTGGCGGATGGGAATTTGTTAATATCTAGTTGTAGTGAACTTGAAGTAAACTCAACTAAAATACACCAACTGCGTGTGTAACCGTTACCGTCTCTTTTTGAGTGAGTTCGAGAAGAGAACACAATGGGGTTATGTTTGAACGTAACTAGTTCAGGATCACTTCTTGATAATTACTAGTTTGCGACCATTGCGTAGTTTCTCATCTTGTTCTTGTACTCGTAAGTTAGCCACCATACTATGCTTAGTCGCTTGCTGCAACCTCACCACTTATCCATTCCATACCCATTAAGCTTTGCTAGTCTTGATACCCGTGGTAATGGGTTGCTGAGTCCTCGAGGCTTAAAGATTACTAAACAACAATTGGAGGTACAGGTAATGCGATGATTTGACATGAGAGCGATGCTTGATTGCTTTTGGAGTTCTTCTTCTTCGATGAACGGATTAGGTTCTGGGTCGGGGAGCCTGGGATTAGCAGGGTTGATGTCGTTCTTCTTTTTTGTTTGATTTCATCTGTAGTCTGATCCTGCTCTTATGTATGATGATTGCTATGAATTGATGAACTATTGTACACAGGTTGTAGCTTGTGGCGAGTGTAATCATTTATCTTGTATTCTCTTCTATTTAGTACATGGTATGTTGTAATGATATCCACCTTGCTATGCGCTCGAAATGCGATTATGCCCCGATCATGAGTTCATCACATGATTGGCATAGAATCGCATCTTGGGCGCTACAATAAGTTGGTACCTCCCAATGTTTTCCTTGATGTCCTTCATAATCCTTCAATGAAACTGCCATCTGAGGAAGATCTGGCTATACCTAACCTGGAGGGACAATTGGTGGTGGCTCTTCATTTTACCCCTCACTAGACGGTTCCTTATCTAAATTATCTGACTCGAGGCGAGCTCCCTGAGGATGAACTTATTGCTCATCAGATTGTTTGCCATTCCAAACCAATGACCATTGTTCATGGTGAGTTGCACAGATGAAGCATCACTAGTGTTTTTCAACATTGTGTCTCCCCCGAGGAGGGCACGAGATCCTCAATGAGATTCACTCTAGCGATTGTGGTCATCACACTGGAGATCATTGGTTGCAAAGGATTTTTCACACGGCTTCTATTAGCTCGCAGCTCATGCAGATGCTGAAGACATCATGCATAAGTGTGATGGATGTCAGAAGTTTGCATGACAGGATCACATGCCGACTCAAGAGCTTCGGATCATTCCCATCACTTGGCGTTTTGCAGTATGGGGGCTTGATATGGTTGGTCCATTAGATGGTCCAGGGACAAGAAAACTTATCTTCTCATGGTTCTTGATAAGTTCACCAAGTGGGTTGAAGCAGAGCCTATTAGTAATTGTGATGCAGAAACATTAGTCAAGTTTATGAAGAAGTTGATCTTTTGCTTCGGTTATCTACATAGCATCATCACTGATAATGGGACCAATCTCTCCAAATGAGCCATGAATTTTTTTTGCCAGCAATAGCATATCTTGCTTGATGTAGCCTCTGTGGCACACCAGTAATCCAATGGCCGACTAGAACATGCTAACCAGGAGATTTTATGAGGTATAAAGCCAAAACTCATGGTTCCCCTTGAGTGTACTCTGGGTTGTTGGGTTGAGGAACTTCCTTTTTTCCTTTGGAGCATACGGACCACACCCAATAGATCAACTGGTTATACACCTTTCTTCATGGTTTATGGTACTGAAGCAGTGCTGCCAAGCGATATTCGCCATGATTCCCATAGAGTGGTGGCTTATGTTGAAGAAGATAATGAGAAGGCTCGACGGGATTCCCTCGATGATCTAGAGGAGGAACATGACTTCGCAGCATCTAGATCAGCAATATACCAACAAGATCTATGTCGCTGTCATAGCCGTAGAGTCTGTACCCGAACTTTCGAGGAGGGCGACTTAGTGCTTCAATTAATTCAACATAAAACCGGTATGCACAAGCTTTCACCTCCTTGGGAAGGGCCTTTCGTCATTACCAAAAACCTTAACAGTGGGTCATATTATCTGATTGACATACGTGAACAAAAGAAGTCGCGTGCATCTAAGGAGGAGACCAACAGGCATTGGAACATTGCTCATCTTCGTCCTTATTACACTTAGAGCTACTAGCTCCAACTTCTGTACATACATCTGTGTATATATCTTTTATGATCAATGATAATAAATCCGGCACCCCCAAAACTCGGAATCTCTGTCGTTTCGTCCAAAATATTGTGTATGAGTCTTTATTCTTTGATCGTAGGTCACTTGGGGGCTTCCAACTCATCGAGTTTCACTATTAACATCCCTCTTTTGACCCGGCATATGCCATTATATTACATGGTTAAACCTGCCTATTTGCTTGATGCTCATCCACCAAGAAGACCTGGCGTACTCTTGACAGTCAATTTATTATGACCCTGAACTCGTCAAGGATAAAACGTGGGCTTAAGTCATGTGAGAGCTGGGCTACAGAGAGCTAGGACAAACCATAGGCTATCATGCTAGCTTCATTGAAACAAGACCCGAGCTCGAAAGCCGGTCTCTTTGTCGAGCCTCAAAAGCCGACATAATATTTATATTTATGTGTTCATCTAAATTATTTGTTTATACACAATTATATGTTCTACATGACTATCTCTTTTGATCATCAATTAGCCATGAGCCGCCGTGTCATTAATACACCGGTTTATTTTGATCATAGAGTTTCATTACGACCATGAGTCATCGGGTTATTAATGAACTTGGTTGTGCTAATTCTTACTTATGACTTAATCCAGATCAGGGTCAACTATTAGGCGGCTCACACATATATGCCATGACATTACTTCAAAAGCAAATATTTTTTACAAGGATACTAGGTGGGTCAAAAGACGCACCACACCAGTAATAGTCTTTCCAAAGTTTCAACAAGTGCATGAAGGCACCACCAGACACCAAAGTTTGTACTATCATATTACGCAGCCACAGTAGGGCTCAAATAAGTCAAAGTATTTTGGAACCCTACTCCTGCAAGCCGGCCTCCGTACCCTCCGGGTTAACATCTTCCCGATCATCGGCGGTTGACGATTCTGGGTTCTACATGTTTGATCTGAAGGTTGTCCAGATTCTAGTCAGTAGTTGTTTACACTTGGAAAATGGTGTCATGATGCATGATAGGTGATGGGTCGACATCAGGGGCAAAGATATGCTTATGCCATTGAGGAGTCAAATCAAAGGGTTCAAAGGTTGGTGGTGGAACCCACGTGTTATCCTCCCCATAACCCGCCTGGTATTTCTTCAAGTTGAGATTTTTCAACCAGTTGACTCACCAAGACACGGGTCTCCTTCACACAACGGGCATAATACTATGGCGTGAATTCACTACCATCCTTGTTGAATTGTGGAAACTCGTTAGCCATCTCTAAAGGATCTATTTCTGTACAATATGCTTTGGTCCAGCTTAAAGAAGTCATTGCACCTGCTCGGGCGGCTGAATTCTTCAACTCTTCTATTTGTTTTGGCACGGTTAAGAGTAGCTTCAACACGACCCTTATAAATCACGGTGGGTCTCTTCCACCCATGACAGCCATGATGGTGAACAAGCTTCCAACATGCAACTTCTCAAGGAAGGAGTACACGGCCTTTAGTTTCACCAAGTTGTCTTGTCGAATGTTGTGACTTCTGCTCCCTATTAATATTTCTAACACATGAGCCATCAGGCAAGATATACATACATATGAGTCGCCAGGCGAGTCATAAATAAAACTTCAAGGGGTCACTAATCAGAAATGGATTGTGTCATCTGTGGGATATGATGCTTCAACCCATCAAGTTCTTCCGTTACCGGCTTAAGTTGCCCCTCAGCATCTTTTGCACGTTTGAGTAAAGCGGATTTTTCAGTATCAAAGGCGGCTCGTTCCTTCTCGATGGCCACCTAGACTTTTTCCAGATCTTCAACTGAAGATTGCAGACTCGCTTCAGCTTTGTTTCACAAAGATTGTTTAGCATCAAAATCCTTCTTCAACCTAGACAATTGTGACTCGGCCGTATTCAAAGTCTCCTCAAAAGTAGACAAACAAGACAGCTACAAGTCATTTAAGTCCCGAGCCGACGAGGATGCACGATCCAGCACTTGGGGGCTATAGAAGGCAAATTTTACATATTACAAAGTCCCAAGCAGCGGCAAGCACACTACTTGACACTTGGGGGGCTAATGCATGTCATTTTTTCTTTCAAAGATAAAAAAGAAGACCCGACTCATTTCATGAAGATGAGCCAGCCCTTGGGGGCTACATAGTGTTTTTACTAAAGATCTATCTTTAAAGAACCGGCTTATCATTCGTATGATAACCCGACCCTTGGGTTACACAAGGATATATAAGTATTGCAAAGACTGAAATTTCTTCATACCTCATATTTCCTCTTCATCAAGTTGGCCAAGCTGGCTTCCATGTCCTGGCTCATTGATAGCGAGTCAAATAACTTTCATGAAGTTCGGTCGCGCTGAGACTTCAACGTTTGGCAGCATTAGTTTTGACTTTTCTTTTTCAGCCCTGACCAAGTCGTCCTTGGTCATAAGCTTCGTTAGAATATTTGAGATTTTTGGATCATTGAAGGCCTCTCTGGTGAAGGTGACCTCATCATTGACTTTTGGGATTGGCGGATCATGGCTTGGCAGGTCAGGGTTTTTCACCATGTCAGATAGATCAGTTTGAATGGTTGCCAGCTCATTTAGCTGGGGCGACTCAACTTGCTGGTCATGGTGACCTTCTGGCGACTCAAGACGAACCTCAGGAGATGATACGTAATTTATGAAGTATTCATGCCAATATATTATCATTCTTGGATGTTTTACAATCATTTTGTAGCAACTTTCTGTCATTTTTTGGGACTAACCTATTGACCCAGTGCCCAGTATCAGTTGCTGTTTTCTGCATGTTTTTTACATTGCAGGAAATCAATATCAAACGGAGTCCAAACACCGCGAAACTTTACAGAGATTTTTTTTGGACCAGAAGGAACCCAATGGGCCAGAGCTGCACCTGGGGAGTGCCCGGCGGGGGGGCACAACCCACCAGGGCGCACCAGCGCCCCCTGGCGCGCCCAGGTGGGTTGTGCCCACCTCGGTGGCCTCTCGCACCCCCTCTTTGCACTATGAATTCCCAAATATTCCAAAACCCTTCGGGGCTAACCTAGATCAGAAGTTCCGCCGCCGCATGGCTCCTTAGCCACTGAGAACCAATCTAGACCCGTTCCGGCACCCTCCCGGAGGGGGAATCATCCTAGTGGCCACTAAGATGAGGAGGGAGTAGTCCACCCTCGGGGCTGAGGGTTTGTACCAGTAGCTATGTGTTTAATCTCTCTCCCTCTCATGATCTATTTTATGGGCTTTGTTAATATAGATGGATCATATGATGTTTCTCCCCTCTATACTCTTATTGTGAAGAATTGAATCTTTACCCTTTAAACTTTTGTCTTGCCGGATTGAATATTCAGAGATGAGAACACATGATATATGTCTTGCGGTATGAATACTTGAGGTGAAAATTGGGGTATCTTATTGATTCACTTGATATATGTTATGGCATTCAACTCGCGGAATCCCGCGGCGATATTGGGGTAATCTATGCATAGGGGTTGATGCACGTTTTTATTATCTTTTCTCCGATGGAAACTTTGGGGTCACTGATGACCCACAAGTATAGGGGATCTATCTAGTCCTTTCGATAAGTAAGAGTGTCGAACCCAACGAGGAGCAGAAGAAAATGATAAGTGGTTTCCAGCAAGTTATTCTCTGCAAGTACTGAAATAAGTAGTAACAGATAGTTTTGTGATAGTATAATTTGTAACAAGCAACAAGTAACAAAAGTAAATAAGGTGCAGCAAGGTGGCCCAATCGTTTTCGTAGCAAAGGAAAAGCCTGGACAAACTCTAATATATAGAAAATCGCTCCCGATGACACATGGGAATATCATCAAGCTAGTTTTCATCACGCTCATACAATTCGCGTTCGGTACTTTGATAATTTGGGATGTGGGTGGACCAGTGCTTGGGTGCTGCCCTTACTTGAACAAACATCCCTCTTATGATTAACCTCTATTGCAAGCATCCGCAACTACAAAAAAAGTATTAACGTAAACCTAACCATAGCATGAAACATGTGGATCCAAATCAGCACCTTACAAAGCAATGCATAAACTAGGGTTTAAGGTTCTGTCACTCTAGCAACCCATCATCTACTTATTACTTCCCAATGCCTTCCTCTAGGCCCAAACACTGGTGAAGTGCCATGTAGTCGACGTTCACATAACACCACTAGAGGGGAGACAACATACATCTCATCAAAATATCGAACGAATACCAAATTCACATGACTACTAATAGCAAGACTTCTCCCATGTCCTTAGGAACAAACGTAACTACTCATAAAGTATAAACTTGTTCATAATCAGAAGGGTATTAATATGCATATAGGATCTGAACATATGATCTTCCACCAACTAAACCAACTAGCATCAACTACAAGGAGTAATTAACACTACTAGCAACCTACTAGCACCAATCCCGGACTTGGAGACAAGAATTGGATACAAGAGATGAACTAGGGTTTTGAGAGGAGATGGAGCTGATGAAGATGTTGATGGAGATTGCCCTCTCCCGGTGAGAGGAGCGTTGGTGATGACGATGGTGATGATTTCCCCCTCCCGGAGTGAAGTTTCCCCGGCAGAACAGCTCTGCCGGATCCCTAGATTGGTTCCGCCAAGGTTCCGCCTCATGGCGGCGGAGTTTCGTCCAAGAAGATGGCTTCCTATTTTTTTCCTATCGAAAGACTTCATATAGCAGAAGATGGCCACCGGAGGGCCACCAGAGGGCCCACGAGGTAGGGGGCGCCCAGGGGGGTAGGGCGCGCCCCCCACCCTCGTGGGCAGGGTGTGGCCCCCCAGGTGAACTTCTTCTGCTGAGTATTTTTTATATATTCCGAAAACCTCTTCCATGAAGTTTCAGGACTTTTGGAGCTGTGTAGAATAGGTCTCTAATATTTGCTCCTTTTCCAGCCCAGAATCCCAGCTGTCGGCATTCTCCCTCTTTATGTAAAACTTGTAAAATAAGAGAGAATAGGTATAAGTATTGTGACATAATGTGTAATAACAGCCCATAATGCAATAAATATCGATGTAAAAGCATGATGCAAAATGGACGTATCAACTCCCCCAAGCTTAGACCTCGCTTGTCCTCAAGCGAAAGCCGAAATCGAAATATATGACCACATGTTTAGAGAGAGAGGTGTCGATAAAAATAAAATACGGACATGAGGGCATCATGATCATTCTTAGAACAACAACTTATATAATTCTTGTCATATAATCTCTTATGCTAGAGTAATAATTCAATCACAATTTCAAGTATGAATCGTAAACTTCGTTGAAAACTAACATACTATAATCTCAATCATTGGAGAAATTGCAATTTATCATAACATAGGAAAGAGTCAATGTATAAGAGCTTTTCAGCAAGTCCGCATACTCAAATATGATATAATCTTTCACAATTGCTGACACTCACGCAATACTTATGGGTATGGAGTTTTAATCAGACACAAAGAAAGATAGGGTGTCGGTGTCAAAACCGGCGGATCTCGGGTAGGGTGTCCCGAACTGTGCGTCTAAGGCGGATGTTAACAGGAGATAGGGGACACGATGTTTTACACAGGTTCGGGCCCTCTTGATGGAGGTAAAACCCTACGTCCTGCTCGATTTATTCTTGATGATATGAGTATTACAAGAGTTGATCTACCACGAGATCGGAGAGGCTAAACCCTAGAAGTTAGCCTATGGTATGATTGTATGTTGTCTATATCGACTAGCCTGGCCTCGGTTTATATAATGCACCAGAGGCCTAGGATAACAAGAGTCCTAGCCGAATACGCCGGTGGGGAGGAGTCCTTGTCTTGATCACCAAGTCTTGTGGAATCTTCCATGTATGTGGTAGCTGTCCGAACTGTCCCATGAGTATACGGCCATGGGGGTCCTCGACCCAATCTAACAGATCAGGAGACGACGTGGTGAGTACCCCCTAGTCCAGGACACCGTCATAGGGGCTTATAGTTTTGCCTCCCAATGTTTTACCTCAAGGGTAAAGTCAACAATAATAGTTCATGAAAACTCACATCCAATTAGCCATATATACCAGGATCTTTCCAACATACCGTGCTTGCCAAAGGATAAAATGTAAAAACGAAGGGTGAAGATCACCATGACTCTTATGCAAGGTAGGAGATAAAAGTAAAAGATAGGCCCTTCGCAGAGGGAAGCAGAGGTTGTCATGCGATTTTATGGTTGGATGCACAAAATCTTAATGCAAAAGAACGTCACTTTATATTGCCACTTGTGATATGGACCTTTATTATGCAGTCTGTCGCTTTTATTTCTTCCATATCACATGATCGTATAAAGCTTATTTTCTCCCACACTAATACGTCATACATATTTAGAGGGCAATTTTTATTGCTTGCACCGATGACAACTTACTTGGAGGATCTTACTCAATACATAGGTAGTTATGGTGGACTCTTATGGCAAAACTGGTTTAAGGGTATTTGGAAGCACAAGTAGTATCTCTACTTGGTGCAATGAATTTGGCTAGCACAAGGGGGAAAGGCAAACTCAACCATGTTGGATGATCCAGGACAATATAATTTATCTGAGATGTAGGAAAACATAACCCATTACATTGTCTTCCTTGTCCAACGTCAACTCTTTAGCATGTCATATTTTAATGAGTGCTCACAATCATAAAAGATGTCCAAGATAATATATTTATATGTGAAGACCTCTCTTTATTTATTACTTCCTATTAATTGCAACGATGACCAAAACTATGTTTGTCGACTCTCAACAACTTTTATTCATCATACTCTTTCTATGTGAGCTCATTACTATCCATATAATCCATATGATCTCTTTGTTTCCTTTTTATTCTTTCTCTTTTCTTTTATTCACTTAGGATCATGGCAAAATAATCAAGCCCTTGACTCAACACTAATATTTATTATATATAGCTCACGGACTCGATTACATAGAGGGATCATAAAGCAAAAAATCACAACTAGATCATACTAAAAGCTTTTATTCTACTAGATCAAGATATTACCAAAAGGATCGAACTAAGAAAAACGGTAAAGATAAAAGTGATGGTGATATGATACCAGGGCACTCCCCCAAGCTTGGCAGTTGCCAAGGGGAGTGCACATACCCATGTGATTATGTCTCTCTTTTAGGGGATGATGATGTGATGTTCTTGGCGATGATGCCCCTCAAGATACGATTCTCCTCCTCGAGCTTGTTGACTTGCTGCTTGAGGTCCATTATTTCCTTTCGGAGTTTTCCTGTAACAGCCAAAGTTCCCTGCAACCAAGGGTGCTGCATAGCTGCGGGAGAACCAGTGACACTCTTTTTCATATTCTCATAAGAAAGAAATCTAACATTGGAAGGGATAACCGAGTTTGGAATAGCCGAGCTCTCCGTTTCTCCCATTGTGAATCTAGCTCGGAGGCGGGAAGTGACTTCTTGATCCTCTTCCATGGCATCTATCCTCTTCACATAAGCCTCTATCTCTTCCTCCGTTGCTGGCCCAAAGAGGTCAACATTGTTGTTTGTCGTTGATCTCGGTGCCGGATGAGACACCCGGCTCTCCCCGACTTACTCTTGCGAAGACATCTTGCTCTAATCTGCAGCAGCAACAGCTCGAAACACAAACAGAGGTTAATTGCGTGATACGGGAGTCAAAACCCCCGGGAGATTATATAATGAATTTTTACCGACCAAAATACGTGTCGTGCAAGACCCGAGCCTCAACAGTGTGCCAGCCCTCGCCGAGCACCTGGTGTACTTCGTCAGCACCGTACCGCGAGACGCAAGGGCACTCTACCCCATGTCGCAAAAGCTCCTGCTCGCACTCTTGGTGGCCTTGCGCAAGCTGCGGCACTACTTCTAGGGGCACCCCATCAAGGTCGTCTCATCTTACCCATTGGAGAGCGTACTTAGGAGCCCAAACTCAGCCGGAAGGTTCGCTGAATGGAACATCGAGCTGCAGGCATTCCAGCTGGAGTTCAGCACCACCAGGGTCATCAAGGGAACCACGCTCGCCGATTTTGTGGCAGAATGGACAGATGCCCCGGCTCTTGAGGAAGGAGAAGACCGATCGACCTCCCCAGGAAGTGAGGCACCAGACGGCTGTGTCATGTATTTTGATGGCGCCTTTGCACACCAGGGCGCGGGGGCTGGAGCAGTGCTCATCTCGCCCACTCAGGAAAAGCTTTACTACGCCGTGCAACTCTGCTTCCAGCACGGCGAGAAGGTCTCTAAATATATCGCAGAATATGAAGGCCTCATAGCCGGCCTAAAGGCTGCGGCGGCTCTAGCGGTGAGGCGCCTTACCGTCAAGGGCGACTCACAACTCCTCGTCAACTTCTCCAACAAAGTGTATGAGCCAAAGTACGAGCACATGGAGGCCTACCTTGCGGAGGTATGGAAAATGGAAAAGCAGTTCTCAGGCTTGGAGCTGCAGCACGTGCCCCGGGGCACCAACAAGGAAGCCGATGACATCGCCAAGATACCATCCAAGCGGCAACCGCAAGAGGCCGGCGTCTTCGAAGAGCGGCTCTTCAAGCCGTCAGCTACGCCACCTCTTTCAAGCATGACTCAGCCTCGGGAGGAGCTCCCACAGCCCCCAGCCATGTGAGCCCCAGCTTGCGGCCCAACCTCAGGAGCTCGGCTACTCTTGGCGCTCGAGCCCCAGGAGGAGTGCTGGACCAAGGAGTTCAAGGAGTACCTGATGCACGAGACACTGACGGAGAAGGAAGAAGACGCGGAGCACGTGGCCCGACAGGCCATGGCATACTGCATTCAAGACGGCGAGTTGTACAGGAAACGACCGAATGATGTCACGCTGTGTTACATCTCCAGCGATCAAGGGAGGGACCTGCTGATTGACATACACGGCGGGGACTGTGGACATAACTCATCATCACGGACCCTTGTCGGCAAGGCCTTCCGCAGCGGATTCAGTTGGCCCACAGCACTCAACGATGCAGCCGAGCTGGTGAAGTCCTGCGAAGCTTGCCAATTCCACGCCAAGCAAATCCATCAGCCTGCTCAGGGCCTCCAAACCATCCTGCTCATGTGGCCGTTCGTGGTCTGGGGGCTAGACATCCTAGGACCGTTCCCACGAGCACCAGGGAGCTACCGTTATCTCCACGTCGCCATCGGGAAGTTCACCAAGTGGGCGGAAGTGGAAGCCGTCCGAACCATTCCAGCCGGCTCTGCTGTCAAGTTCATCAAGGGCCTCGTGAGCCGCTTCTAGGTCCCCAACCGCATCATCACAGACAACGGCTCGCAGTTTACTAGTAACCTCTTTAAAACCTAATGTGCTAACCTTGAAACGCAGATCTACTATGCTTCGGTGGCCCACCCCAGGAGTAATGGTCAGGCTAAGCGTGCCAATGCTGAGGTCCTGAGGGGCCTCAAGACCAGGACCTTCAAGAAGAAGCTGGAGGCCTGCGGCAGGGGCTGGCACGACAAGCTCCAGTCCGTGCTGTGGTCCATCCGCACCACCGCTACCAAGCCAACGGGCAAGACTCCGTTCTTCCTCGTCTACGGAGCTGAAGTAGTCCTCCCTCACGAGGTCAAGCATCGCTCCGCACGGGTTCTGGCATTCGACGAAACGCAGCAGGACACCATGTGGGGGATGGATCTCGTGCTGGGGGAGGAATGTCGTCGCAAAGCTGCATTAAGGGCGGCAAGGTACCAGCAAGTGCTGCGGCGTTACCAATGCCGCAACATTCGCTCCAGGACGCTCGAGACAGGTGACCTGGTCCTGAGGCGGGTCCTCTCCAAGTAAGGGTTGCACAAGCTTTCACCCATGTGGGAGGGCCCGTTCAGGGTCGTCCACATCTCCAGGCCTGGTGCTGTGCGCCTGGAGATGCAAGAGGGGACACCTATCCAAAATACCTATAACATCCAGCACCTTCGGAAGTTCTACCCATGAAGCAAGGCCCAGAGCCTGTGAAGAAAGGCCCAGAGCCTGTGAAGCAAGGCCCAGAGCCCGTGAAGAAAGGCCCAGAGCCTGTGAAGAAGGCCCGGTGCCTATGAAGAATCGCCGCCCGTGACACTCTCACGTAATAATGAGTTGGGGTTGTACATACCCTGGAGTATCAGGAGTGCCGGCCTCAGGCCCTGGGGCTCCCTCCCATGCCTAGTGGACAGCACTTAGCTCCGCGCTGGTGAGAAGACTTGAAGACTAGATTAGGTGTCGGACGTGGCTTTTCATTTGCTTTCCATAGTTGGCTCGCTTCTCCTTAATCAAGTTTGCCTTTGGCGTTCCTTGCTGATTTGGTTCCTTCGCCTTTTACCACGTTTTTCGGCTCTGGTTTGCTCATGATCTCTCTCTCGCATACCTCGCGAGGGGGCTAGGCAGGTGCCCTCGTGAGCATTTTTCTTCTCTCTGCCTTCTCACGAGTCACCCTCGTTCAAGCATGAAAGCTGGCACATCTCTCCTAATCCGTGCCCCTCGGGTACTGTGATACAAAGCGCCAAGTCAAGGTTTGGGTGAAGGCAAATCCTCTAGCGCACCCCCTAACAATTTTTTTTGCAGTTTCTGAGCAAACGCAGACATCTCGTGATGGGAAGGGCGTCCCAAACGCGCCAGGTTAGGTTATCTTTGCGCAAAATAACAACACGGCATGGGAATAAACGCACACATTGCATTAACCAAGAACCACAGTTCGATGCACGCCCCTCTGGGCCCATACTGGTTTCATTTTATGATGCAGGAAAAAAGGGAAAAGCTAAACAAAGCGGCATTTCCGCAATCCGCGGGGCAGGCCCTTAGTGACGCCCCGAGCCTAGGCAGACCCCTCCACGTGCTTCACGAAGGCGCGGCGACGAGATGACCCGCTGCCTCCTTCAAAGCGGGCGCGGCGGCGCGGCGGCTGGTTGTAGCCACCGCTGCTAGAGCTGTCACTTGAGGAAGAGCCACTGTAGCTGGAAGAGACGCGGTCACCGCCGAGGGCAGGCTCACCCTCATGCTCGTCGCGACCGTCACCAAGGCCGAGCACCTCCTCACTGTCGTTCGTCTCGGGGCAGCACCCGGCGTGGCGACCATCTTCCCCGAACACCCTCACATAGAGGGTCGACACACCTTCATACTTGAAGTGGAGCGTGCACCGCCTGCCCAGGCCGCGCGCGCGGGCGAATGTCTGCCAGCCGTGGGCCAGGGCTATGTTGCTCGCAGCGGAAGCCTCAACCGCGACCCAGGAGGCCTTGCTGCAGCAACATCCCCCTGCAACCAGAGCCCGCCTGGACCAGGGGCCGACAGTTCATCGACAAGGAAGCACAGAAGCTGGAGCCAGTTGCCGGACGAGTTCTCCGACCAGACAACGAACTCCGGCGACACCTCCGCTGAATGGAAGCGCAGGCGGGGAGGTCGCGCCACCATCGCACGCCTCCCCTCATCAACTGGACCGCCATGGTTGCGATGGTCCCCTCCGCGTGCCGCGGCGCCGCCTCGACGGTGGGCCACGGCTGGGGTCACAGCGTGCTTGCGCAGACGGCCGCGACCGCCCTAGGGCGCCAGGGAACCGGGGCCCTTGCGAGGGGCCTTCCCCTTCTCGACGGCAGAGAACTTCCTTCGTGGCTCCATCAGAGGCACTGCAAGCAATGAAGCAAAGAAGAAGCGAGCAAGCGAGGAAGAGATGGGCAATGGGGGCTCCAGCCCCCCTCCCCATTTATAGCAAGAGAAGGCCAACCGGCGTCTCCCACGATCGCAGGTAATGATGGTTTCCCTTGCATGTCGCAGGGACTTGTCAAGTCATGCAGTCGTCGAGGCAGCATGGGAAAGTGGATACGCCCACGACCTATGGACCGCCATGTGTCAACCGAGGCCGCAGGCTTTTGGGGCCCGCGGTGCACCGAACTTGACCCTTGGCTTCGCCGCGAAGCCAAGCCCGAGCGCATCTTGGGCCTGGGGGCTACTGTCGACGTTCTGGGAATGGGGGTCCCCAGACATGCCTGCCTGCGGCCCGCGGCGTGGCCAAGCAGCAGCCCGTATGGCCCATCTTCACCAACAAGGCACCCAAGATCCTCACGAGGGGCCAACCCTCGCGAGGCGGACGATGCAAGACCTCCTCCCGAGCGGCATAGTCAGGCAGGCTCGCGAGGGGCGGAGATATCAAGGCGAGGCGAACCTCACGAGGCTCTCTTGATGTGAGCCATGACGATTGACACCGGTGGGCGCCAGGCGGGCGCCAGCGCACGCAGTGCCCTTGTTTCCTCTTTGGTGCAAAGGAGGCAAGCGCAGCCATGGAGTACCGAGGCATCAGGCAAAGGTTGCCATTTCGGTGCAACAAGACCAAGACCATGGACTGCAAGATGGAGGTCATCATGGAGCCCAAGACGGCGTCACCACCAGAGCCTTTCATAGGCGAAGACCACTTTTGTCAGGATAGCTTGTACTAGCTGTCCCCCTTCGAATTAGCCCGCCATTGTTGGCTCCCTTGCCGCTCAATATTTGGGAAGAGGACCAGGGCCTCTATAAATAGGACTAGCCACCATAGTAGAGGCATTGGATCTGAGCTTGAGGGAATCTACACACCACAAGTTCATACGCACAAGAACACCTCAACCTTAGGAGGCTGTTCTTCCCCTTGTATTGTTCATCATCAGCCCAAGAGTCAATCCACCACCACCACACTGGAGTAGGGTATTACACCACTACGGTGGCCCGAACCAGTATAAACCCCGTGTCTTTTTGTGTTGCGAGTTCGTCCGCAAGATCTCAGCGAGCTAGAGCGTAGATCGGTAGGAGGGAAAGACTTCACGCGCACCCCAGTGTTCGAACCTTAAGGGTTAGCCGGAACCCCACATCCTACATGGTCCTCAGGAAGCTCCTTCTTATTAAGGTAGGGCAGGAAGGGTTTGGTCCATGGGGCTATGACTGCCATGATGAGATGCGCCGACGGTGTTATGTCGGTGTTTTCGGGATCTGGGGTTATGTTTCGGTCCGGACTAGTATTGCCGTTTTCCCCCTGCCACACCACGAATGGCTTAAAGAGCCTTTCCAGCAAGATATTAGGTGGGACAGGGTCGCGCTTAGTGCCAATACGAGAAAGAACATATGCCGCTTGATTAATTTCTCGAGCCACATGATGGAACTCGAGCCCCTCGAACCGGGCCGACATTTTTATGACTGCGTTATGATACGCTACCATCTTTGGATCTTTAGCGTCGAAATCTCCATTTATTTGAGATTTTCCAAGGTTTGAGTCCCCGCGCACTTCTAGGCATTGTATGCCCATGGAGACAGCCATCCGGAGACCATGCAATAAGGCCTCGAATTTGGCTGCATTATTGGAGTCTATGTATAGTATTTGGAGAATGTACTAGACGATGTCCCCAGTAGGGGAAGTTAAAACGACACCCGCTCCTAACCCTGCCAGCATTTTGGAGCCGTCGAAGTGCATGACCCAATTGGAGTATGTGTCGTACTCTTTAGGGAGTTCAGCCTCTGTCCATTCGGCGATGAAGTCGGCCAGTACTTGGGATTTGATAGCTCGACGTGGTTTATATGTAATGTCAAATGGCCGGAGCTCAATGGCCCATTTGGCAATCCGTCCCGTAGCATCTGGGTTGTTTATAATGTTGTTGAGTGGTACTTCGGAGGCCACCCTGATCGAACACAGCTCGAAGTAGTGACGGAGCTTTCAGGATGCCATGAAGACCGCGTATGCTATTTTTTGATAATGAGGGTACCGGGATTTGCCTGGTGTAAGGATAGTAGATGCGTAGTATACTGGCTTCTGAAGCGGGAATTTATGTCCATCATGTTCTCGTTCAACGACGAGTACGGCGCTCACCACCTGATGTGTTGCTGATATGTATAATAACATCGGTTCACCGGCGTTTGGTGCGGCCAGGATCGGATTGCTCGCGGTCAGGGTTATTATTTCTTCCAGTCCTACTATTGCCGCGGCCGTCCACTCGAAGTAGTCGATTCGCCGTAGAAGGCGATAGAGTGGCAGTGCCTTTTCTCCTAATCTGTAGATAAAGTGGCTTAGAGCTGCCACGCAACCTGCAAGTTTTTGAACTTGTTTAAGGTTTGTTAGCTTAGCCAATTGTGACAAAGATCAGATTTTGGATGGGTTTGCTTCGATTCCCCTATCGGAGACGATGAAGCCAAGCTTGATGTCATACGCCCTCAGGTTGTCGAATGTAAGACGTAAGTCGCCTATTAGTGTTTCCATGTGCCTAGTTTTGATAACGACATCATCGACGTAAGCTTCTACAGTTTTGCCAATCTATTTCTCCAGGCATGTTTAAATCATGCGTTGATATGTGGCGCCGGCGTTCTTGAGCCCAAAGGGCATGGTATTGAAGCAGAATGGCCCGTATGGGGTAATAAATGTTGTTGCAGCTTGATCGGATTCCTTCATTTTGGTTTGATGGTATCCGGAGTATGCATCGAGGAAACACAGTGAGTTGTGTATTACGGTGGCGTCAATGATTTGATCAATGCGGGGAAGGGCAAAGGGGTCCTTAGGGCAAGCCTTGTTGAGATCCTTGAAATCGACGCATAGGCGCCAGGATTTATCTTTCTTTGGTACCATTACCAGGTTTGCCAGCCAGTCCGGATGCTTGATTTCTCTGATGAATCCGGCCTCGATGAGCTTGGCCAGCTCCTCCCCCATGGCATGTCGCTTAGGTTCGGAAAAGCACCGAAGTGTTTGCTTGATTGGTTTAAATCCCTTTAATACGCTGAGGCTATGTTCGACCAACTTGCGTGGGATCCCTGGCATATCCGAGGGGTGCCAGGCAATTATGTCCCAGTTTTTGCGCAAGAATTCTCGTAGTTCGGCGTCGACTGTTGGGTTCAGTTGAGATCCGATGGATGCTGTCTTCTTGGGGTCCGTTGGGTGGACCTGGAATTTGATTATTTCTTCTGCCAGTTTGAACAATGTGTATTTGGGGCGTTTGTCGAGGATCACATCATCCTAGTCCACTTTGGAGCGTAGTGCTGTTAATTCTTCGGCCGCGAGGGCTTCGGATAGCGCCTACAGGGCCAGGGATACGGTTTTGTTTTCAGTGTGGAGTGCTATGTCCGGATCACTGACGAGAGTGATTACACCGTTTGGTCTGGGCATTTTGAGCTTTATATATCCGTAGTGAGGTATAGCTCGGAAGCGTGTAAAAGCATCCTGCCCCAACAGGGCGTGATATCCGTTGCTGAAAGGGGCCGCTTGGAAGGTTATTTCTTCGGACCGATAGTTCTCTAGCGATCTGAATACCACGTCAAGTGTGATTTTGCCCGCGCACCGCGCCTCCCGACTAGGAATAATTCCCCGGAAGGTTTTGTTACTTTCTTTGATGCGGCTCCTGTCTATTTCCATTTAATGGAGTATGTCCTCATAAATGAGATCTAGTCCGCTGTCGCCGTCCATGAGGACCTTGGTGAGTCGAAACCCATCCATGATGGGGCTGAGGACTAACACGACTGGTGCTCGTACTTTTCTGTACTTTGGTTCGTCACCTGCGTTGAATGTTATAGACGTGTCATTCCATGGGTTTATTGCAGCGATTTTGCAGACTTCGTTGAGCTGACGAAGTGTGAAAGTGCAACCATCCCTAGGTGGTTTTGGTAATTCCTAACAACATATAGCTCATTGAGCTAATGCTATTTCAAGCTTAATATCTCAGGAAAGCTCAATGATTGGCATGGCATGGATGAGAAAAGTGGACCCCTCAAAATGCTAAGGACAAAGGATTGGCTCAAGCTCAAAGCTCAAGACTCTACATCTTCCATTTTAGTGATCCAAGATCACATTGCGTCTATAGGAAAAGCCAATACTATCAAGGAGGGATGAGGTGTTGCTTAATGAGGCTCTTGCTCAAATGCTTACTGATATGCCCCAAAACCCTCAACTACTTTCTCACATCCACATATGACCTAAACCAAAAGTCAAACTCGGCCCCACAGATTCTTCCTATCCGGCGCCACCGAGTTTCAAATGTCATAGCCACTGCCACAAACCCTAGGCAAATCGGTCTCACAGAGATGGGGTTGTAATCTCTCTGTTTCCCTTCGTAACATTTCGGTCTCACCGAGATGAGCGATCGGTCCCACCGAGATTGCAATGTAGACTCTCTGTTTTCCCTTCGTAACGTTTCGGTTTCACCGGAATGAGCGATCGGTCCCACCGAGTTTACCTGACCAACTCTCTGGTCAGCTTATTACCAAAATCGGTCCCACCGAGTTTGTCTAATCGGTCTCATCGAGATTATGTTATGCCCTAACCCTAATCGTACCGGTCCTACCGAGTTGCATGTCGGTCCCACCGAAAACCCTAACGGTCACTAGCTTTGCTGAATCGGTCCGATCGAGTTTAACCATTTGGTCTCACCGAGTTTGGAAAGTTATGTGTAACGGTTAGATTTTGTGTGGAGGCAATATATACCCCTCCACCACCTCTTCATTCGTGGAGGGAGCCATCAGAATGAACCTACACTTCCAACTTGCTTTTTCTGAGAGAGAAGCACCTACACTTGTCTTGATACCAAGATATTCCATTCCTACCATATGAATCTTGATCTCTAGCCTTCCCCAAGTCGCTTTCCACTCAAATCTTCTTTCCACCAAATCCAAATCCTGTGAGAGAGAGTTGAGTGTTGGGGAGACTATCATTTGAAGCACAAGAGCAAGGAGTTCATAATCAACACACCATTTGTTACTTCTTGGAGAGTGGTGTCTCCTAGATTGGCTAGGTATCACTTGGGAGCCTCCTACAAGATTGTGGAGTTGAACCAAGGAGTTTGTAAGGGCGAGGAGATCGCCTACTTCGTGAAGATCTACCGCTAGTGAGGCAAGTCCTTCATGGGCGATGGCCATGGTGGGATAGACAAGGTTGCTTCTTCGTGGACCCTTCGTGGGTGGAGCCCTCTGTGGACTCGCGCAACCATTGCCCTATGTGGGTTGAAGTCTCCATCAACGTGGATGTACGATAGCACCAGCTATCGGAACCACGACAAAAACATCTGTGTCTCCAATTGCGTTTGAATCCTCCAAACCCTTCCCTTTACATTCTTGCATGTTGCATGCTTTACTTTCCGCTGATCATATACTCTTTGCATGCTTGCTTGAATTGTATTAAGATTGCTTGACTTGTTCTAAGTTGCCAAAATCTGCCAAGAACTAAAATTGGGAAAAGGCTAGATTTTTATTTTGTCAAGTAGTCTAATCACCCCCCTCTAGACATACTTTCGATCCTACAAGTGGTATCAGAGCTTTGGTCTCCATTTGCTTTGATTTCCATAGCTTTTGCTGGTCATAGCCTTGGTTTCACAACCTAGGAGAGTATGGCGTCTAGCGAGGGAAATTACCACCGTAGAGGTCCTTACATTGATGGTACTAATTTTGCTAGTTGGAAGCATAAGATGAAAATGCATATTCTTGGACATAACCCCGCCGTTTGGGCTATTTTCTATATTGTCTTGCAAGGTGACTTCTTTGATGGGAGAGAACCGAACCGTGAAGCTACCACAGAAGAGTTGAAGATGCTACAATACAATTCTCAAGCTTGTGATATCCTCTTCAACGGATTGTGCCCCGAAGAATTCAACAAAATCAGTCGTCTTGAGAATGCAAAGGAAATTTGGGATACTTTGATTGATATGCACGAAGGTACCGACTCCGTCAAGGAATCCAAGTTGGATGTGCTTCAAAGTTAACTTGGCAAGTTCAAAATGAAGGATGGTGAAGGTGTCGCTGAAATGTACTCTAGGCTTGCTCTTATCACAAATGAGATTGCCGGCTTAGGAAGTGAAGAGATGACCGAAAAATTCATCATCAAGAAGATCCTAAGAGCCTCGGATGGAAAATATGATCCGTATGCACATTGATCCAAATGATGCCAAATTACAAAGATCTCAAGCCAACGGAAGTCATTGGAAGAATTGTTGCTCATGAGATGTCACTCAAGGATAAGGAGGAGCTCCATAACAAGTCAAGTGGTGCTTACAAAGCCTCATGTGAAGCTCCCACATCATCAAGTGAGAAACAAACCTTCAATGAAGAATTGAGTCTAATGGTGAAGAACTTCACCAACTTCTACAAGAGTAGAAGCAAAGAGAGAAGTTCCAAGTCAAGGTCCTACAATGACAAAAGATCTTCTAGTCGAGGGCGAAACTGCTACAATTGTGGAAGACATGGACACTATTCCAATGAGTGTACGACATCCTACAAGAGAAGAGAAGATTCTCCAAAAAGAAGAAGTAGAAGAGAAGAATCACCGTCAAGAGAGAGAAGGAGTAAAGATGATTGTTATGAACGAAGAACATCCCGGAGAAGCAAGGATTTGGAAAGGAAGGACAAATCATCAAGGAGCTACACAAAACAAAGACATGAAGCTCATGTTGGTGAATGGGTATCCGGCTCCGACTCCGACAATCACTCCGAGAGAAGCTATCACTCCGACTCCGAATATACTCAAGATGAAGGTGTTGCTGGTCTAGCACTTGTGTCAACCAACTCCTACAACATATTTGATTCACCAAATGAAGGAATTGGAAGATGCTTCATGGCCAAAGGTCCAAAGGTATTACACCCCGAGTATGTTGATTTCAATAGTGATGAAGATGACTTGTTAGGTGATGATGATTTACTTGTTGACAACTCTAGTGATGAATACTATGATGAAACATCAATTAATCATGTTAATCAAGATAAAACAAATAACAATGATAAGGAGAAGATTGAGTTTCTCACTAAAGAACTAAACACTCTTAAGTTAGCTCATGAAACTATCTTAGGAGATCATCGAGATCTTTTAAGGACACATGAGAAATTCTGTTTTGTGAAGCTCAATCTTGAGCAAGAGCATGAGTACTTAATGACAATCAATGATGATCTTCACAAGAAAAGTTCTTCTTACATTGCCAAGCGTTTCCTCTTATCCACTTACTTGCCGCGAGTCAAGTCTAGTAACAAGAACAAGAAGGATTTTCCTCTAGTAGTAACAATAATCATGCTAAATCCAATATTGTTGCTTCTAGTAGGTCTCTTGGTTCCACTTATGATTCTCTTAGCCAAGTTACACCTGAGCAAGGAAATAGCTTATTGAAGGGAATCATAGAGAAAGGTGTTTACAAGAGCCTTGCTGGGAGTAAGCAATTCGAGGAAATTGTACGCAAGCAAGGAAGGCACCAGAAGAATCAAGGTACTGGTTTTGAACGATAGTTCAATGCCAATGGAGTTGAGTGGGAAGAAGATCAATACCCCAAGAAGAAGTTTGTTCCTCGACAAGAGAAGTATGATCCTACTTCTTTCAAAGGGACACAAGCTCAAGATGATCTTCCACCACAAGACCACAAGGAAAAAGGCAAGGACAAGCTTCAAGAGGAAATTGATGAATTTGAAGAAGCTCCTAAGGCCTTGGTCAAGTGGGTTCCCAAGACTACATCAAGTTCTACTTCATCAAGTAAGACAACAACTCCAAGGATTCCCATCAAGATGATGTGGATCCCAAAGAAGAAGAACTATAGAGTTCTTGAGGGTGACGCCGCCAACATACTTCACTCTTATCATTTTGGCAAGAACAAGTGCAATCAACTTCCACATCTTGCACTAGTTCAAGGAGTCACAAACCCTCTTGTTGATAAGACAAGGGACAAGGTAACCTAATGCTCTCATAGACATCATCTTGTGTGTGCATCACTCTATGTCTATGGATATCCTTGTTTGTTCCTTGTGGGACTAACCCGTGTAGGTATTGAAAATGCAACTCACTCCAAAGGATTGCTCCAAATGATCTACATCAACTTTGAGCATCCACATCTTCAAAACCTACATGAAGGCATCATCGATAAAACCCAAGGTTAGTTCATCCCTATTAGGGGGGATCTCGCATCTAGGGGGAGCTTTACTCTAAGAATTGAGCTAAAGCAACTCTAATGGTGTGAACACAACAACGCTTTATGTAAAAGTGGTAACCCCACTTATGCTTAAACGATGAGTATGACCTATGATCAAATGCTCTCATTTGACTCCTAAGTCAATATACTCATATATAGATGACCTAGTCATCGCCAATTGCTTGATAGATGCTAGAATTGTTTGTGCATGCTTTGCCACATATTTCATTTGTCATTTTATTATGTGAGCATGTTGGTTGCATAATTTACTCATTCGAGGACATCCACTTGTTGTTTTGATTGGTTTGTTTCTTTTTCTCTTGCCAAGTGGATGGACAAGAATGCCTAAGAACCTTCTCTAGCTATCTATGCTCTTCTCGTCTCAAACTCTATTCATGCTGCATCACAAAGTTTGATCAAGTCAGATTCGAACCAATCTATGTGAGGAGCACTCGGAGTCCCCGATTCGTCATAGACTTAAACTTCCAAAACTTCTTTGTGCGTTTCGGTCTGACCGATTCATCCATTTCGGTCATACCGAGATCACTAAGTCGATCTAGGTTTTTAATCTCAGTGCAACTGATTTGAACTTTTCAATCACACCGAGTTGCAGTAACTGCTTGTAGTTATGCATCTCAGTGCCACCGAGTTGTTCCACTCGGTCACACCGACAGGGTCAGGCTATATATACCCACAGGCCAAAATTTGGAAAACTTTCCGAACCTCTTCGCCCGCGCTCAGCCTGCTCTGCCTCCCTGGGTCTCCGGATCGTCCTCCTCGTCGCCAGCCTCCTCCAGTCGCTGGTCTCCGCCGCCATCAATGGGATCGTCTTCGCTATTGCCGCCGTAGCAAGTCCATCGCTGAACTAGGGTATGGACTTGGTCTTTGTGCTGATTCTCACTCTGATTCCCCAGCACATTGTTTTGCCATGTATCTTGCCATGATTGAGATCACTTTATCCAATGAAAACACTCTGTAGTTTAGATGAGGATTGAAAATTTAGGGTTAGGTTTCCGCCGAAAGCATCTCGGACCGACCGAGTTGTTGAAATCAGTTCCACCGATTTGGCTCAGGCCATTGCACATGTGATTCTCGGTCTGACCGAGAATTGCAAATCGGTGTGACCGAGTTCGAGTCTTTGTGAAACCCTATCAGTCTCGGTGCCACCGAACTGTGACTCGGTCTGTCCGAGTTCACTAGTTTAGGTTCCAACAGCTGCTTCGGTATCACCGAGATTTCAAATCGGTAGATCCGAAATGCTTTCTGTGGAAAACTAAAACTAAGGTTTTGATTCATTCTTTTGCAAAAACCTCTGCACTTTGTGATGCTCATCCACTCTACCTATAACGCCCTGAGACCATTGCGCCAGGTGTCTCCCAGTTATTCGTTGTTGTTGCCATGTCATTCGCTTGCGTGTTGCATCTTGTCATGTCATCATGTGCATTACATCATCATGTTTTCGAAACTTGCATTCGTCCGGGTCTCCCCGTTCTTTCCGTTGTCCGTTCTGAGCCCAGACACACTTGCACGCGCCCGCAGCACGCCCGAAATATTATTTTTATAAGTGGCTGGAAAATGTTCTCGAAATGGGTTTAAAGTTGGCATGCAGTCTTGTTATGTTGTTAGTAGGACGCCTGCCATGTTTCATCGCATTCGGAGTCCGTTTGACGCCCCAATGGTTAAATATAGCGGCAGTAGTAGCCAGTCTAACGTCGGACGTTTTCGGTCTCCGGAAACAGTCGCCGGGCCTCTCTCTCTTCTTTTCTCTCAGCTCGAGCCCTTCTACACAGCCCACTACCACTCACCGTCAGGCCCTACCTAAACTCGCTTGTCAGCCCGTGGCCCTCCTCGCGCGCGTCCGAAGCTGGCCCGGACCCGACCCGGGCAGTCGGCACCATTGGATCCGGATCATCCCCAAACGTCTACAAAACATCTGCGTTTTGTTTATTAAACTTCCTAATTTATTTTTCTCGACCGCCCGATCTAAATCGGAGGGTCTAGATAACCCTACCCTAATCCCCTCGCTATATATATTATCCTAAACCCTAGTCCTAGCCTGTCCCATCCTGCTATTCCCTGCCGCCGCCACCACTCACCATCCCACCTCGGGATCTCCTCCCGATCCAAATTCTCTCCGACCCTCTTCCTTGATTTCCGCTGCCACCCAACCAGTGCACTCCTTCCAAATCCATCGATCCCTTCCTCTCTTAGCTCGTCCCCGAGCACCTCGATCCACCAGCGCCGCCTCGCCCGAGTACCAGACGCCAACGGCGACAACCACCACCAAACCAGCAGGCCCTGTCGTGGTTCTAAGTCTGTTAGTAATGTAGGGGGTAGGTATGGAGAGGCAAGATCTTAGCTATGGAGTAGTTGTAAGCACACGAGGTTTACGAGTTCAGGCCCTTCTCGGAGGAAGTAATTGCCCTACGTCTCGGAGCCCGGAGGCGGTCGACTGGATTATGTGTGTATGAATTACAGAGGTGCGAACCTTTTACACTGAGCAGGTGGTGGCTTATATAGAGTTCACCGGACCCCTCCGGCCCTCAGTTGTGCAGGGTTTTAAATACATTAAGGTCGTACGTTACTGGTAACGCCCCTAATAAAGTGCTATGATGATCATAAAAGCTACTTAATAATCGACCGTTAGCGTGTGGAGTGCCTTTAGTTCTCCTGGCCGTCGAGTGGTTGGATCTTGGTCGAGTGATTGCTTCTTGGTCGAGTGTCTTCGAATCTGTCGAGTGGAACACCTCCAAGTCGATTGCAAGGTGATTTCTTCTAGAGATGTCCTTGGGTAGGGCAGTTGGGACAGGTCCATGACCCTACCCTAGGTACATAGCTTCATCATTAGCCCCCGAATGGATCGACGTTTGAGTGGGGAAGGAGTTGAGAACTTCTCCGACTCATTTTTCATGCCATGAGCATATCTTGTTTCGGATCAATGAACCTGAGTGATGACAGCAACTTCCTTTTCAGTCGCCTTGATCCATTCTTAGTTTTTGTCGAATGAGTTTCTTTACTTGAAAGGCTCCGAGTGACGGCGTGGAGGAGATCTTCCGTCTGACAAGTTGTTCTGCTGCCCGCAGATTTCGAGGGATTCAAATTTTGGGAAGCGCGCGGGACGGGGGAGGCCGCAGTAATCGGATGGGATAGGGCGGAGCCGCTTCGATCTCCGCGCCACCTTTTCCGCCATTTATCGCGCGGGCGATTGTTACGGGATTTGACAGGACCGCCTGGGCCTACCAGTCAGCCACTCGGAAGCGACCTCATATAAGGCGTCGGGCCTGGGTTTCTCGAATAGTGCGTTCCCATTTCCTCTTCTCCTCTTCAGGCTTCTTCTTCGCGCTCGCTCTCGCCCCAGCACCGCCACTCCGTACGCGTCTCACCGGCGACGATGGGGAAGGAGAAGACGGCGTCTCTGGAGCGGGCGAAGAAGGCGATGGCAAAGGCGAAGGGGAAGGCGACCAGTCGGGGTGGATCTTCCCCGCGAGCCAGCCTGGCGAAGGGCTGGATCCAGGGCGACTGGATCCCCTCGGCGATCCGCCAAGACGACCTCGACGACCTAGCCGAAGGAGGGCTGATCCCCCATGGATCGGCGTGGCTTTCAGGGAAGGAATCCAAGCTGCAACCTCGGGAGGGTGAGCGCGTTCTCCTTGCCACCCACGTCGAACGTGGATTTTCCTTGCCTCCTCACCCTTTCTTTCGGGGATTTCTGAATTTCTTTGGGGCACAACTCCACCACTTCACTTCCAACACAATCGCGTATCTCGCTGCCTTCGTGCCTTTGTGCAAGAATTTCTTGCGTTGTCGGCCTCACTGGGGTCTATTCAAGCACATTTTCACCTGTCGTTCTCAGACAGTGAAAAAGGCTAATCCGAGTGACGAGAGAACACAAGTGATTCAGATGTGCGGGGGTCTTGGTGTTCAGGTGAGAGGGAAAAGTTCCTTTCCAGCCATGATTCTTCCCGACTCTGTTCGCGGATGGCAGTCAACCTGGTTTTACTTCAAAGGCCAGTCGACGCCAGGGCAGTCGACTGGCCTCCCTGCTTTTACCATGGACCGAGTGAGGAAGCCCTCCTCTTTGAAGGTGCTCCCGGAGGAGAAGGCGCAGGTTAGGGTGCTGGTCGAACAAGTGGTCCAACTTATCGTGACGGGGTCACTGGTATGGATCTCTTGGAGGTTTTCCTTCAGCGGTGCATCCAGGCTCTTCAAGCCCGAGACCATCCGATGTGGATGTATTCGGGTCTTGACGACTCCACTTGGATTCACCCGGAGGAGGTCGATGACGACACACTGGAGAAGTGGCTGTCGGGCATGACCGGAAACAAGGACAACCCCAGGGGAGCCAGGAGAGTTCCTCCATTCAACCAGTCCCATGTACCAGAGAAGGTCTGATTCTGAGCTTTTGATTGTAATCTGAATTCACTCGCGCAGCTGTCTATACTGCGTCGATTGACTTTATTCTTCCTGCTTTCTTTCATGCCCTTATCGAAATGTATTCAATGCCCAACGGAGAGCAAGAGCAAGACCTGGAAGGAGAGGCGAGCGGCAGCGACAGTGGCGAATGGTGTTCTGACGGTGAAGGGGACGAAGAAAGCGATGACTCGAGTGACGAAGACGAAGTTGAGTCGCCTCCTCGCAGGGAGAGGCGATCCAAGCTTGACCAAGAGCGACCGAGCACCCGTGAAAAGGTGATTGCTCAGGCTGGTCAGTCTTCAAAGCATCCTCGGACCTCTTCACCAACCCCAACCGAAAAAGCGTCAAAGCATCCCAAAGTTGCAGAGCCGAAGCTTCGGAAGGTGTTGCGGAAGATTAAGATTGACATCCCTGTCGCTTCTGCGTGAGTGTCTCCCTTTGTATTCACTCGACGCCCCATGCTGTTTGTTTTTCTTGATTTAACCAGACGAACTTTGGAACTAGCAGCGCTGCTACTTCCGGGACCTCAGCTTATAGGGACGAGGATGAGGTAATGGAGGATGCGGTCACTTCCAATCTGGGTATGATTTCTGCCATTCTGTCTTTATTTGGTCGACTCAACTGTAATGTGTACCATTGGGTGATGTGATTTTGGCGATTGAACTTTGAACATCTCCTAACATTATTGACCTCCCGATGATGATAATGAAGAGCCCGAGAGGCCTTTGATGAGGAAAAATAGGCAAGATCCTGCAAGCAAGGTGCCACAGTCGACGCCGAGGGCCGAACTAGTCGTTCAGGATGCTGGTGATGCCAATCGGGGTTCTGTCACTTTCGCCATGCCATTGTCGAGTGCCTTGCCTTCTTCGTCGACTGCTCAGGCCCCTGTCGACCCACCTTCAGTTTTTGTGACCCATCATGTCCCAAAGGACGAAGTGAATGCTGCCAAGGAAGCCATACGCCAGGCGGGCATTATGATGGAGAAGATGAATACGGTGCGGGACGCCAGTCAGGCCGCTTACGACGCCAGCTCGGCTCTCCAAAGCAACGTTCAGGTTAGTTGGTCACCGCTTGTTCTGGTAGGATATGCTATCTAAAGACTCTCTTTCCGAAAATCTTTGCATCTGTACACCCACTGGGTGCGTCGATTGAATTTTTGAACTAGTGGGGGCACGCTGAGTGCACCCACTTGGTTTAGTCCCCGAGACTACAGTGGACTGCTGGCAGTCGACTGTAGTCTTTGTATTTTGATTCTCTCGCTCAATGTGGTCTGGACGCATCGAGTGTAAACCGAACTGATAGTTTGTCTCTTCTACTCGGTCTGGGCGAGTGGGATCAGAACCGGTGGGGGCACGCCAAGTGCACCCACTGTGTGTAGTCCCCGAGACCACGGTTGACTGCTGACAATCGACTGGGGTCTGAGTTCTATGGTCTGAGTTCTTCTTTCTCTCCCTTTTTTTCCTCCCTGCACTCGACTCCGGCGGGCCGGCCGAGTGGGATCATAACCGGTGGGGGCACGCATAGTGCACCCACTGGGTGTAGTCCCCGAGACTATGGTGGACTGCGGGCAGTCGACCGTAGTCTTATTATTTATTGTCTTTGTCATTTTTCGCTGCAAAATAACTTCTCCTCCCTGATTGCAGAAATCTTGTGATCTTGGAGCTCGCTTTGCTGACTTGGAGAAACAGCAGATCCAACTGAACCTTGACTTGGAATTGGCCAAGACAGAGCTGCGAAAGGCCAAGGACAACGCCAATGGTAAGACGAGCTTGTCGACTGGTTTGTCTTAGGCTTGAGTACCCTTCTGCTCTTTCTGAATCAAGCACCATTTCTTTGCAGAAAAAGTGTGAGAAGCTCTAGCGAAGAAGGATCAGGATTTGGCTGCTGCTCAAAAGGAAGCTGATGACAGAACCGCTCTGGCTGAACAGAAACTGGCTTCGGTCGGCCAATTGGAAGAAGAGAACACCAAGATGAAATCTGCTCTAAATGAAGCGAACAAGGAGTGCACACGCTTGAAGAAGGACAATCTCAACCTGTACGAGAAGATGGAAGGCATCGCTCGCAGGAGGGACGATCTGGAGAGCTATCTGAGGAGCCTTGCCAAGAAGTTGTTCATCAAGCTTGAAGGTACACATTTTGTTCCGACTGATGTTTTTTGTCGACTCAGCATATGAAAATTGACTTATCCTTGGATCATGAATGCAGAGTTTTGCCAGAACTTCGAGGAGGAGACTGGGCGGATTGAGCCAGGTTTGGACCCAATCAATTCTCTCATGAAAGATGAAACTGCCATGAATCTGCTCCGATTGGAATCCCGCATCAACGGTGTTGTGGACTACATGGCTCAACTGAAGTTCGCCACGTCACGGATCGACACGGCACTTTGGCCAGAGGCCATGCTCCAGAATTACCTTGAGTCCCTGATGACTCGACTTAACGAGATCCCTGATCGAGTGCAGGAGTGGAAGAAATCTTCTGCCTGGTGTGGTGCTGATGTGGCTCTGTCTTTGGTTCGTGTCCACTGCAAGGAGGTGCGACAAGATAAGCTGGCCGCAATCAAGGTCGCCAACACCCAGAAGCATGATTTCCGATCTTTTATGGAGACTTTCATCGCTGCAGCCACTCGGATTGCCGACGGCGTTGACCTGGACGAGTTCATCGAGCCTGCGAGTCCTCCTCCTGCGGAGTCAACAAACTTTTATGCCCCACCTTAAATTTGCCTCGGAATGCCGAGTGGTTTTTGTAACCTTTAAACTCTTTCAGGATGAATGCCCGAGCACTTCGATCTATGGTCCGGAACCTTTAGGATTTATCTGAACTTGGTTTATCGATGAATATCTTCATGAATCCTCTGTCGAGTGAAACTCGTTCTTCACTCGAGACAACTTTTGTATTTGTGGCGCAGCTCCGAAGGAGATGGTAGCAGTCGACCTGCACCTCGTCGTCCTTGCGGGTCGGCGATGGAGCGCATATTGTATTTGTGGCGAAGCTCCCAAGGAGAAGGTGGCAGTCGACCTGCACCTCGCTGTCCTTGCGGAGTGGGATGGAGCGCACGTTGTATTTGTGGCAAAGCTCCCAAGGAGAAGGTGACAGTCGACCTGCACCTCGTTGTCCTTGTGGATTGAGATGG
>NC_041382.1:314149924-314150506 GCF_002162155.2 Triticum dicoccoides | reverse complement strand
GTCGTCCTTGCGGAGTGGGATGGAGCGCACGTTGTATTTATGGCGAAGCTCCCAAGGAGAAGGTGGCAGTCGACCTGCACCTCGTCGTCCTTGCGGAGTGGGATGGAGCGCATGTTGTATTTGTGGCGAAGCTCCCAAGGAGAAGGTGGCAGTCGACCTGCACCTCATCGTCCTTGTGGATTGGGATGGAGCGCACGTACTTAGGCGAGTACTGGACTGCAGCTAAGCCTCCGAGTGGGAGGCTGGCTCACCACTCGGTAGGATTTTCAAATACTTAGGCGAGTACCAGACTGTAGCTAAGCCCCCGAGTGGGAGGCTGGCTCACCACTCGGTAGGATTTTCAAATACTTAGGCGAGTACTGGACTGCAGCTAAGCCCCCGAGTGGGAGGCTGGCTCACCACTCGGTAGGATTTTCAAATACTTAGGCGAGTACTGGACTGCGGCTAAGCCCCCGAGTGGGAGAGTCGCTCACCACTCGGTAGGATTTTCAAATATTTAGGCGAGTACTGGACTGCAGCTAAGCCCCCGAGTGGGAGGGTCGCTCACCACTCGGTAGGATTTTTCAAATACTTAGGCGAGTA
>NC_041382.1:314127151-314149399 GCF_002162155.2 Triticum dicoccoides | reverse complement strand
TCTCTAGTCGGTAGGATTTTCAAATACTTAGGCGACTACTGGACTGCGGCTAAGCCCCCGAGTGGGAGGCTGGCTCACCACTCGCTAGGATTTTCAAATACTTAGGCGAGTACTGGACTGCAGCTAAGCCCCCAATTGGGAGGCTGGCTCACCACTCGGTAGGATTTTCAAATACTTAGGCGAGTACTGGACTGCAGCTACGCCCCCGAGTGGGAGGCTGGCTCACCACTCGGTAGGAAATTATTTTTACAAACTTAGGCGAAACTGATTCGCAGCTAAGACACCCGCTAGGGGATTTCTCCCGCAAACAGAAACAATAACAATCACTAGGAAAATTATAACGCTCTTGTCTTTGATAAATAAACTATAGGAGTTTTTCTTATTACATCTCATCCGAGTGAGAATTCAAGTATAAAAGGGGCAGAGCAGCTCCGCATTCCAGGCTCGTGGCTCATCAATCTAGCGATCGACATTATAAAGGTGGTACGCTCCATTGTGGAGGACTCTGGTGACTATATGAAGGGGCCTTCCCAAGTAGGAGCGAGTTTTGTGGTTTCTGTTGATCCACTCGGAGGACCAAGTCTCCTTCTTGGAAGGCTCGACTCTTCACATTTATGGCATGGAATCGATGCAAGTCTTGCTGATAGATGGTTGATCGGATCATGGCCATTTCTCTTTCTTCTTCCAGGAGGTCGACTGCATCCTGCCGGGCTTGTTCCGCTTCATCTTCAGAGTAGAGCTCGACTCGGGGTGCGGTGTGAAGCAAGTCACTCGGCAAAATTGCTTCGGCTCCGTAGACCAGAAAGAATGGGGTTCTCCCGGTCGATCGGTTCGGGGTTGTCCTCAATCCCCAAAGAACTGATGGAAGCTCGACGACCCATGCGCCTGCTGCGTGCTTGAGATCGCGCATCAACCGAGGTTTCAGTCCTTTGAGAATTAAGCCGTTTGCTCTTTCCGTCTGTCCATTCGACTGGGGGTGAGCGACCGAAGCGTAGTCGACTCGTGTGCCATGAGAGGCGCAAAAGGCTCTATATTTGTCGGAATCGAAGTTTGACCCATTGTCAGTGATGATGCTGTGCGGAACTCCATATCTGAATATCAACTCTCTGATGAAACTGATAGCAGTGCAAGCATCAAGATTCTTGATAGGGTTAGCTTCAATCCATTTGGTGAACTTGTCGGCTGCTACCAGCACATGAGTGAAGCCGCTCCTGCCTGTTCTCAGTGGTCCAACCATGTCTAGTCCCCAAGCGGTGAAGGGCCAGATGAGTGGAATGGTTTTCAGGACTGACGCGGGCTTGTGCGACATATTGGAGTAAAACTGACACCCTTCACACTTGTCGACTATCTCTTTCGCCATTTCATTCGCTCTTGGCCAGTAGAATCCCGCTCGGTATGCTTTCGCCATAATGGTCCGAGAGGATGCATCATGACTACAGGTCCCCGAGTGGATATCATCAAGGATCATCTGACCTTCTTCTTGTGTTATACACTTCTGACTAACTCCAGTCGCGCTTTCTCTATACAACTGTCCCTTTATGACCGTAAAGGCCTTGGATCGATGGACGATCTGTCGAGCCTCTTCTTCGTCCTCTAGGAGTTCTTTCCTTAGGATGTACGCGATGTACGGTATTGTCCAGTCGGGAGTGATGACCAAGACTTCCATGATCAGGTCGACCACAGGTGGAACTTCAACTTCAGTCGAATCCGTGGCACTTTTTAGCTGCGGGGCTTCTTCAGTGAAGGGATCCTCCTGAACTGATGGTGTGTGGATGTGTTCCAAAAACACATTGCTGGGAATGGCTTCTCTTTTGGAACCTATTTTTGCCAAATCATCAGCTGCTTGAATTTTCAGTTGGGGTATGTGATGAAGTTCTAACCCCTTGAATTTCTTCTCCAGCTTTCTCACTTCATTGCAATAACCATTCATGGATCGACTTCTGACGTCCCACTCCTTCATCACCTGATTAACCACCAAATCTGAGTCGCCATAGACCATGAGGCGACGGACACCGAGTGAAATGGCCATGCACAGCCCATATAAAAGTGCTTCATATTCTGCCTCGTTATTAGAGGAATCAAAGTGGATTTGAAGAACATATCTGAGCTTATCTCCTCGGGGGGAGACCAATACTACCCCGGCACCGAAACCATTCAGCATTTTGGAACCGTCGAAGAACATAGTCCAATGCTTCGAGTGAACCTGAGTCGGCAGTTGCTGTTCAATCCACTCGGCGACGAAATCTGCTATTGCCTGGGCCTTGATAGCTTTCTTTGCCTCAAACTTGATATCTAGAGGAAGGAGTTCAATCGCCCATTTTGCCACTCGACCAGTTGCATCTCTGTTATGCAGGATCTCTGACAATGGAGCGTCGCTGACGACTGTAATGGAATGATCAGAGAAGTAGTGAGCAACCTTCTTTGTGGTCATATAAATCCCATATACAAGCTTCTGATAATGAGGATATCTTTGCTTCGACGGGGTCAAAACTTCAGAAATATAATACACTGGGCGCTGAACTTTGAAGGCTTTTCCTTCTTCTTCCTGCTCGACCGTAAGTACCATACTGACGACTTGTCCCGTGGCTGCGATGTAAAGCAGCAAAGGCTCTTTGCTAATTGGGGCAACAAGCACCGGCTGGGTGGAGAGCAGAGCTTTGAGCTCTGCAAACGCTGCATCAGCTTCAAGAGTCCACTCGAACTTGTCAAACTTCTTCATCAATCGGTAAAGAGGCAATGCCTTTTCACCGAGACGAGAGATGAATCTACTTAAAGTGGCCAAGCAACCAGTAAGCTTCTGGACGTCGTGCACTCGCACAGGACTTTTCATTCGGAGTATAGTACCGACTTTTTCTGGATTGGCGTCGATTCCCCGTTCGGAAACGACAAAACCGAGTAGTTGTCCGCCAGGAACTCCGAATGTGCACTTTGATGGATTAAGCTCGATATCATACCTCCTGAGGTTGGCAAAGGTTTCAGCAAGGATAGTCAGCAGGTCGGAACTCTTCCGTGACTTGACCACAATATCATCCATGTATGCTTCCACATTCCAACTGATTTGAGTGAGCAAACACTTCTGAATCATCCTCATGAATGTGGCTCCGACATTCTTGAGGCCGAACGGCATGGTAATATAACAGAAGCACCCAAATGGAGTGATGAAAGCTGTTTTGATCTTGTCAGGTCCATACAGACGGATCTGATGGTACCCGGAATAGGCGTCTAAAAAAGACAGTCGCTCACATCCCGCAATCGATCGACTATCTGGTCGATGCGGGGCAGAGGAAAATGATCTTTCGGGCAGGCCCGATTGATATGTTTAAAGTCAATGCACAAGCGAAGTGACTTGTCCTTCTTTGGGACCATGACAACGTTGGCGAGCCACTCGGAGTGGTAGATCTCTCGGATGAACTCTGCTACTAAGAGCCGAGCCACCTCCTCACCAATAGCCTTTCTCTTCTGGACGGCGGACCGTCGGACATGTTCTTTGATAGGTTTTACTTTTGAGTCGACTCGTAGGCGGTGCTCAGCCAGCCCCCTGGGAACACCCGGCATGTCAGAAGGCTTCCATGCGAAAATGTCCCAGTTCTCACGGAGGAACTGGATGAGCGCTTCTTCCTATTTGGAGTCGAGTGTTGTTGAGATATGAGTCGGAGCAGCACTGGGATCGGTCGGGTGAATGTGAGCCGGCTTCGTTTCGCCAGACGACTGAAAATATGATTCTGTAGCGGGCTTCTTGGCTCGCAACAAATCACTCGGGTCAGCGGTCTTCTGGTATGCCTGCAGCTCCACCACTGCCATCTGAGCATCAGCGATCTTTGAGCCTTTCTGAAAACACTCTTCTGCTTTCTTCCGATTGCCCATAACAGTGATCACACCTTTGGGACCAGGCATCTTCAATTTGAGATACACATAACATGGTCGAGCCATGAAGCGTGCATAAGCCGGCCTGCCCAAAATAGCGTGGTAAGCACTCTGGAAATCTACAACTTCGAACGTCAACTTTTCTTTGCGGTAATTCTTGGAATCACCGAAAACCACATCAAGAGCAATCTGGCCAGGTGACTCAGCCTTCTTTCCAGGAATGACTCCATGGAAACTCATGTTGCTGGTACTGAGTCTGGACATCGGAATGCCCATCCCTTTCAACGTCTCAGCATACAGTATGTTCAAACCACTGCCACCATCCATCAAGACTTTGGTCAGTCAAGTGCCTTCAACAACTGGGTCGACCACCAAAGCTTGCCTCCCAGGGGTGGCAATGTGCGTTGGGTGATCGGACTGGTCGAATGTGATGGCAGTCTGAGACCACTTCAGATAATTGGGTGTTTCCAGAGCAACCATATTCACCTCACGGATGATAACTTTTAGTCGACTTTTGCTTTCAACATCAGCAAAAATCATCAGTGTGGAATTGACCTGGGGGTATCCATCATCACTGTCTTCCTTGTCCTCAACTTTGTCCAACTCCTTTTCCTTATCTTTGGGCTGCTTGCCCTGGAACTGCTAGATCAAGAGCCGACACTGTCGAGGGGTATGTTTCGGGTAAATGAACTTACCCTCTTCATATTTCATGATGTGGATGTGACATGGCAAATCCAACACATCATTTCCGTCTTGGTCTTTAACTTTCTTGGGGTTCCAAGGTCCCTTGGGTTTCCCCTTAAACTTTCCTTGAGTTACAGCCAGGGCTTCCCCAGGAGCAGCTGGCTCGGCTTTCCGCTTATGTTTCCGATTGGAATTCCCTCCTCCAGTTTCTTGAGCGACTGACTTGAGCTTGCCACTCCTGAGTCGATCCTCATCTTCACCATTAGCGTACTTGGTGGCAATCTCCATCATCCGATTCAGAGACATATCTCTGGTTCGACCGAATTTCAGATTCAGTTCTCTGTACTTGACGCCTTCTTTGAAGGCACAGACTGCTTGGTGGTCAGGCACATTCTCTACCGTGTGATGTAACGTGATCCATCTCTAGATGTAATCCCTCAAGGTTTCATTCGGCTTCTGCATGCAAGACCGCAGTTCCGTCAGCCCTGCAGGTCGCTTGCATGTTCCTTCAAATGTGGTGACAAACACTCAGGCGAGATCTTCCCAAGTGTAAATGCTGCTGGGTGCTAACTGATTCAGCCACGCTCTGGCCGAGCCCTCCAACATGAGAGGCAGGTGCTTCATGGCCACTTCATCATTGCCACCGCCAATCTGGACGGCCACTCGGTAGTCTTCAAGCCAAGTATCGGGCTTGGACTCACCAGTGAACATACTGACTCTAGTCGCCAACCTGAAGTTGGGAGGAATCATAACGGCCCTGATGGCTCTACTAAAGCACTCTGGCCCCGAAACATGTACTCTGCTGCTGGTAGGTGCATCTCTGTCGTGACCTTCTCGGTGAGCTCTATTCCTGTCGACCAAACCTTGAACGAGAATGGATCTCGCCTCAAAGCTTGGTTCCCTGGGGTCGACTAGAATCCTTCACCCAACACTATGAGGGCGCCTGTCATCCAGCTGTCGAGGCACATACGACCCGCTCCTCGGGGGAGGGGAGGGCACTCGACGTCGATCGTCACAATCGAATCGGTGATCATAATGCTCACGGTTCCCGTACTGATTACGCTGGTCCCCGCGTCCCTCACGCCTCGAGGGCGATCTTGGTCTATGAGCCGACTGGACTGTGTCCGCAGCAACGGATCTGCTATGAATCCTGTTCCTCGACTGAGAAACAGCGGAGTTCTGGTCTCCTGCTGCCCGGAGTAACACTCTGATCTGCAACAAGCCTCAGCCGGCCTCCGACTGGGAAGGCTGGATCGACTCTGCTATACGGGCTGCAGCTGCTAAATTCTGAATCGGAGTTCGATATACCTGCGGGGGTGGAAAGAGCTGACGTCGACTGGATTCTGGAACCCGTTGTCGCGCACGCTCGTCGAGTGCTCGCTGGAGGTTCTCCAGTCAAGTGCGCTCGGCCAAGTTTGCCAGGCGCGCGTCCTCCAAGGCACAAGCCTCGGGGGTTTCTCCAACGATAGGAGTGTGCAGCGCATCCATGTTCCGGCGATGAAGTTCTTCTCTCTGCAGCGACGTGAGAGGCTCGGGGAGATATTCCTCATGGGGACGCGACGGGTCGCCTCCACCCGCGCCTCCATCGGTGCAGGGAAAACCGGGAGGACTGGGCGGTCCATCGACCATCAGAACCTCCGCCGCCGGATCACTGCTGTCGCACTCGGATGCGGTCTCTGCGGAGCCAGTCGACAGGTCGAACAGGCCGTAGAGGGATTCGCCGGGCTCGATCGCCGCGACTTGAGGGATGGCCGACTGGCGTGCCACCGCGTGTCTCACCCATCGCTGAAGTCTCGACCGACCGGAGCGCTTGTGCCAGCGGGAAACAGGGAGGGAGGACAACACAGGAATCGACCGATAATGAGTCGACGGTTGCCGCAAGAGGACGCCACGGACGCACGCGCGAAAGTGCGTTGCCCCGCGGACAGGGAGTGCGTCCATGTCGAGCAAAGCCTCCTGAAGCCAAGCGGAGTCGTCGGTGATGAACGTGAGCGCGCCGAGACGGATCTCGCGGCCCTCCACGAAAACTCCGCCAGAAACTGGATCGGAAAAGATCACAACTCCTCCAACAAATCGCTAAAACACATGCCCCACGGTGGGCGCCAACTGTCGTGGTTCTAAGTCTAACAGTAATGTAGGGGGGTAGGTATGGAGAGGCAAGATTTTAGCTATGGAGTAGTTTTAAGCACACGAGGTTTACGAGTACAGGCCCTTCTCGGAGGAAGTAATAGCCCTACGTCTCGGAGCCCAGAGGCGGTCGACTGGATTATGTGTGTATGAATTACAGAGGTGCAAACCCTTTACACTGAGGAGGGGGGTGGCTTATATAGAGTTTGTCGGACCCCTCCGGCCCTCAGTTGTGCGGGGTTTTAAATACATTAAGGTCGGACGTTACTGGTAACGCCCCTAATAAAGTGCTATGATGATCATAAAAGCTACTTAATAACCGACCGTTAGCATGCGGAGTGCCTTTAGGTCTCCTGGCCGTGGAGTGGTTGGATCTTGGTCGAGTGATTGCTTCTTGGTCGAGTGTCTTTGAATCTGTCGAGTGGAACACCTCCAAGTCGATTGAAAGGTGATTTCTTCTAGAGATGTCCTTGGGTAGGGCAGTTGGGACAGGTCCATGACCCTACCCTAGGTACAAAGCTTCATCAGGCCCCGCGCCTCATCCTTTTTCTTTCCCCTTGTCCTCCCGTTCTTCCTCCTTTTCTCCTTTCTCTTTTCTCTCTCCCTCTCACATCTCTCTCTTCCAGGTACCCAGGAGCTATCCCGCCGCGCCATGGACGCCAAGGCCGAGTCGCCGTGTTCTTCTCTCGAATCCAGCGAACCAAGCCGCTATTGGAGTCCTCTGCGCCGGTCTGGACCCAAGCGCCTCCCCGCACCCATTCCCGGACCCCGCCGCCGCGCCAAGTCCATGCAGCGGCCATGCCTCACGCCGGAGCTCTGCTTCCACCCGCACGCTGCTGCGTCCTCTGCGTCGACCCCATGCCCGGCCTCTGCATCGCGCGCGTTGGCCCTGGTCCTCGCTTCGATCTGGAGGTGGCAGCCAACCGCATCGCCAACCCGCTTCACGAACGACGACGACCAGAGACAAGTCCCTCATCCCTCCCCTGCTCGCACGCTTCTCCAGCGCCAGGCCCCGTCGCCCTCCTCTCCTTCTGCACGCACCTTCGCTTGACCCCGCCGCCCTCCGTCTCCGTTGTGACGTCGCCGGACCAGCGGCTCTGTCGCACCAGCCATAGTCCTCTGCGGCGGCCACCGAAGGAGCAGCATCAGCCTCGTTCGCTGCCCGAGCCTCCCCTTCTTCGCCAAGCCGTCGTCTCTGGCCGAATCCACTTCCGCGTCGCCGGATCTCGCCTCTGCCCACCGCCATCCTCTTCCTGGAGGACCGCCATCGCGCCCCTGTTTTCCTCTACTTCGAGGATGAGCCAGTCACTCGTGTTTGACCAACTCCAGGTCAACACACCCACGTGCGCACTGTGCGACAGCTGCTTCCGCTGAGGCCCAGTGCATCGCCAGCACATCACCTCCGATGGCCCAAGGCCCAGGCTAAGTAGCCCCTGGCCTTTTCCCTCTGTTGGGTTTCCTATACAGATACGGCCCAGAGTCTGTTTTTTTGGCTCTGCGATTTTGTCTTTTATACTGTGATAACAGTTTTGCAGTATAGCCCCTAAACTTCATGCATGTAATAACTCTCAAACCGTGCATCGGTTTAAAATAATTTATATATGAAACTTGCTTAAAATTATGTTTAGATTAATAGTATGCCACTTTCTTGCCACGTTAAAATGTTTAAAATGATGTTTGCATTATTTTGCTCCTATGCCATTTTAAAATGTTTTAATTCATAACTATTTAACCGTAGCTCAGTTTTAATTAATCTTTATATATAAATGGGGTAGAATTTTGCCTTGTTTAACATGGTGACATTGCTTTGCATGTTTAATAACTATAAAATATGTTTTAGGGAAGAACAGTACCAAACCTAAAGTTATGCAAATGAGGAGTTTCCGGACTTGTTGTTTGTTGTTTTGGCCTCTTTTAAACTTGTCTAGATAGGTAGTTTTATTATGCTTCACCCTCTTGCCATGTTAATTAACATTTAATCTTGTTGGGTACATAAACGAGATCGAACTAAATAACTTGTATGTGGTGTTCCTTCAATATGCATGATGAGGACATGACTATCTTGGATACGACCAAAAATATTGCATACATGCATATTTGTCAGGTGATTTCTAATGCAAGCTATTCAATAATCTATTTATGTTATCCAGAACAAAAATACTTCACACACTTTTGTGTTTTGTCAAATTGCAGGTGTATGGGACATTTGTACAATCCACATATGAAGATAAGAGAAAAGGATAAGTTTAGGTTGTGTTCAAAAAGTCCTCTCACGTCAGTTTGGGGCCAAGAGAAGATAGAGTCCAAGTCTCTCACGTTCTGAATTCAGATTCGGACTGCACAGATATACCTGACTCAAAACGCCAACAACGTTTTCATACGGACTCCGAATTGGGTGATTCTTTTTTTGTTAGAAACTAGATTTCGTGCTCTTTCCAACCCAATTGGATTCACCTTCAAATTCGTCCGGAGCGTTGAGTTACGGATGAAACAATCTGATGTTGCAGCAGAATCCAAGTCAAACTACAAGCCCAAAGGTGTTGCATCACCTCCACTTGGGCCCATGAGCCTTGTACGACCTAGGATTAGTTTTAGGATGCCTTGGGACGTCCTCCCACCTCCTTGGCCGCCACCCCTTGCTCCTATATAAGTAGATCCATCTAGTAGCTTTTTCCTTGGGATTTGTTTAGTTAAAAGTTAGCCATTGCAACTTCGTGTACTTCGTTTGTGTCCAACGACCAGACCAAAACCGCTTCCGGATCCCCACCATTATCAATACTTCATATATATTTGCAATATTCAGATTGCTTTATCATATTCTTGCTCGTTCTTCGATTGCTTGCAGAAATAGACCTTCATGGTCAGGCTGACCGTGCTTCCAGCATCGTCAGTAACCTCAGGAGATTGGTTTAGCGATTGCTAAGGCGCAACGTCGTGCACGTTTGTAGTCGGATCGTCAAAGTCGTCTCCACCAAATCGATAGTTATCATCTCATGGAAAGATCGGGACCCTCGCCTCTATCAAGTGGTATCAGTTTTCAGGTTGCTCGGTGAGAATTTACAGTTTTCCTAGATTAGATTTATTTTCTTACCTATTGTCCAAGAAAAATCCACAAAAAAGAGTTAGATCTATTCATCCTTTGTCCAAGCCAGTCTGAACCTTTGCAATTTTCTTTTCATTGCTTGCATAGTTGAATTATCGGTTGCATCGTCGTGTCGAGTTGCTGGTCTTAGTGTCTAGGTCGTTTAGAGTTTTGAGTTCTGTTCACATTCATCACGCCACCGCTGCATCATTATCTCTTCTGCTGTCCACCACCCATCCATCAATTTCCACCACGTGCTACCCACCATTCATTGTCATAATAATAGTTGAGATCGTTCACATCTTAGCTTGATCCAATCTGCATCTTATCTAGTTTGTTTTGGAAAGAGGGAGAAAAAAAAGAGAGAGAAAACGAGAAAAAAAGAGAAAAAAAGAGAAAAAAAGTCAGAGAAAAAAAGGAGAGAAAGAAAAAAAAGTGTGAGGAAAAAAAAGAGAGAAGAAAAAAAACAAAATTCAGATCTTTTTAGACTCAATCTCGTAGTTGAATTCGGATTGGAATCTGTTTTGTGCACTGTTCAGTAAAACAGGCATAATTTCCTCATACGAAGTCCGTTTTGCCTCCGCGAGTACTCAAACGAAAGCTAGCGATGAGCCGCATCTAAATAGTTGAAGAATCTAGTTCAATATTTGGCACATCAAAATCGGCTTCTAAATAGGTCTTTTTTCCCTCCGAAGTTCATGAAACCAGCTTATTCCAGTTTTTCAGGCCAGTTTTTCGAATTTTTTGACTCCTCATATCAATTCGGGATTGAGTAATTCCATTTGTGTTTGAAAACTTGAGTCAATACCATTCTTAAAAAAATCAAAAAAATTGGCACAAACTTTTTCAGAGGAAAGTTGCAGACAAAGTTGTTGATATATCCTGCTTGGCTGTTGTTTCACATCATTATCTTTACTGCCGTTGTGATCTTCACTTATATCTTGCTGTCCAGAGCTACTTAGTATCCTTCATTGATGCTAGTTATGCTACAATGTGACCTTATTAGTGTTCTAGGCTTGCGTCTCTAGTTCGGTCTAGCCTAGGACCAGCACAGTACCCTCGTTGAGCGTTTATTCAACATCGCATCTCTGAATTGATTATTGCTAATTTTTTGCTACCATATATAGCCAACCCAGCTCCACATATTTCTACACCGTGTATACGTACGTTCCCCTGGCAATCGCTTTACACAATCTTCAGAGTTATTTAACACCGCTGGTTGCCTGTCACCACCTGCTGCTTGGTAAGAACTTGTAAGATATTGATATTTGCTTTACTGTGAGGGCTTTACCACCACACCCTAGTAGTTCATAGGAACATAATTCTTGAATTTTGTTTCTTGTTTCTACTAATCATGACAGGTTCCGAAGATAGAAGTTCTTGGACGACGGACACATCTTCACCATCACGAGAGTTGGGACAACACACACAAGCACATGGTCAGGTTATCTTTTTACTGTCATTTGAGGGTAGATTTAATCCTACTACTTATCTAGCTTGGGAGCTTGAAGTAGAACAAGTTTTTAGTCACCATGACTTTTCTGAACTTGAGCGAGTGCGAGCAGCCACTAGAGCATTTACTGATTTTGCTTCTGTTTGGTGGAGTGTACATTGTAAGAAAAACATTGATAACCAACCCATAACTTGGAAAGTTTTGAAAGCTGTAATGAGACAACAATTTTTCCCTCCTTATTATCGTCGTGAATTGCTTCGCAAATTTGAACAATTTAAACAAGGCAACAATATTGTTCATGCTTACTACCAAGCGTTCAAATCTTATATGCATCATTGTGACATAGAAGAATCTGAGAATGATACAATGAATAGATTTTTTGGTGGTTTGAACCATGATATTCAGGCAAGATTTCAGTATATTCCTCGTTGCATTACTGGTATGTATGTCCGTGCTTGTACCTTTGAGAGACAGATACAGGAGGATGCATTAGGTGACTACAACAACTACTATTCCAGTTCATGCTCACCACCGCTGGTGGGTTCCTCCATCATTGCACCTCGGATTATGAGCGCGGCATCATCTCAAGGGTATGGTACATTGTCAACGTCCGTACCTACATCAGCTACATCTTTGCCACAAGGTAACAGTAAAGATATTGATGATATAACTTCACATGAGAATGATGCATGCCTAGTTAACTTGAATGCGTCATGTATTGAGTTACCTGTTGATTTGAGCACACCACCTATTTTAAAGAGTGATCAAACAACTGAAATATAAACAATTTTGAGTGCACCCATTGAATTAACTGTTGATGCAAAAGAACTAATGTTTAATCATTTTGATATGGCCTCCAATCTTGGTGGTGATTCTGTGTCCAATGACTTATTGCATGTTTGCTTATTTAAGCATGTTGTAGCATGTAAATTTGATGCAAGTAAGGTTTATTCACCAAAGTTGGGATGGTTTAAGGATGAACATTGCGAATCTTTTGAAATGAATAAGAGCTTCACTTATATGTGCAAACTGAGTTCTAATATTTTCATGCCTTCTACTTCTTGTGATAATTTTTTGGCTTTAGTTTTTATGAACTATGAAAGTTACTCATGTATACATGTGTCATACGTGCAAAAATCAAGGGAAGTTAAACTGGATGACATATACATATACAACATGTACACCTTGTCTCTTTTGTTAGCCACATTTCAGATTAAGCAACACCGAGGACGGCTTTGTTTTCAAAAAGGGGAGGATGATGAGGACATGACTACCTTGGATACGACCAAAAGTATTGCATACATGCATATTTGTCAGGTGATTTCTAATGCAAGCTATTCAATAATCTATTTATGTTATCCAGAACAAAAATACTTCACACACTTTTATGTTTTGTCTAATTGCAGGTGTATGGGACATTTGTACAATCCACATATGAAGATAAGGGAAAAGGAGAAGTTTAGGTTGTGTTCAAAAAGTCCTCTCACGTCACTTTTGGGCCAAGAGAAGATAGAGTCCAAGTCTCTCACGTTCTGGATTCAGATTCGGACTGCATAGACATACCTGACTCAAAACGCCAACAACTTTTTCATACGGACTCCGAATTGGGTGATTCTTTTTTTGTTGGAAACTAGATTTCATGCTCTTTTCAACCCAATTGGATTCACCTTCAAATTCGTCCAGAGCGTTGAGTTACGGATGAAACAATCTGATGTTGCACCAGAATCCGAGTCAAACTACAAGCCCAAATGTGTTGCATCACCTCCACTTGGGCCCATGAGCCTTGTACGACCTAGGGTTAGTTTTAGGCTGCCTTGGGACGTCCTCCCACCTCCTTGGCCGCCACCCCTTGCTCCTATATAAGTAGATCCATCTAGTAGCTTTTTCCTTGGGATTTGTTTAGTTAAAAGTTAGCCATTGCAACTTCGTGTACTTTGTTTGTGTCCAACGACCAGACCAAGACCGCTTCCGGATCCCCACCATTATTAATACTTCATATATATTTACAATATTCAGATTGCTTTATCATATTCTTGCTCGTTCTTCGATTGCTTGCAGGAATAGACCTTCATGGTCAGGCTGACCGTGCTTCCAGCATCGTCAGTAACCTCAGGAGATTGGTTTAGCGATTGCTAAGGCCCAACGTCGTGCACGTTTGTAGTCGGATCGTCAAAGTCGTCTCCACCAAATCGATAGTTATCATCTCATCGAAAGATCGGGACCCTCGCCTCTATCAAGTGGTATCAGTTTTCAGGTTGCTCGGTGAGAATTTCCAGTTTTCCTAGATTAGATTTATTTTCTTACCTATTGTCCAAGAAAAATCCAGAAAAAAGAGTTAGATCTATTCATCCTTTGTCCAAGCCAGTCTGAGCCTTTGCAATTTTCTTTTCATTGCTTGCATAGTTGAATTATCGGTTGCATCGTCGTGTCGAGTTGATGGTCTTAGTGTCTAGGTCATTTAGAGTTTCGAGTTCTGTTCACATTCGTCACGCCACCGCTGCATCATTATCTCTTCCGCTGTCCACCACCCATCCATCAATTTCCACCACGTGCTACCCACCATTCATTGTCATAATAATAGTTGAGATCGTTCACATCTTAGCTTGATTCAATCTGCATCTTATCTAGTTTGTTTTGGAAAGAGGAAGAAAAAAAAGAGAGAAAAAACGATAAAAAAAGAGAAAAAAAGAGAAAAAAAGTCAGAGAAAAAAAGGAGAGAAAGAAAAAAGTGTGAGGAAAAAAAAGAGAGAAGAAAAAAAACAAAATTCGGATCTTTTTAGACTCAATCTCGTAGTTGAATTCGGATTGGAATCTGTTTTGTGCACTGTTCAGTAAAACAGGCATAACTTCCTCATACGAAGTCCGTTTTGCCTCCGCGAGTACTCAAACGAAAGCTATCGACGAGACGCATCTAAATAGTTGAAGAAGCTAGTTCAATATTTCACACATCAAAATCGGCTTCTAAATAGGTCTTTTTGCCCTCCGAAGTTCATGAACACAGCTTATTCCAGTTTTTCAGGCCAGTTTTTCGAATTTTTTGAGTCCTCATATGAACTCGGGATTGAGTAATTCCATTTGTGTTTGAAAACTTGAGTCAATACCATTCTTAAAAAAATCAAAAAAATTGGCACAAACTTTTTCAGAGGAAAGTTGGAGACCAAGTTGTTGATATATCCTGCTTGGCTGTTGTTTCACATCATTATCTTTACTGCCGTTGTGATCTTCACTTATATCTTGCTGTCCAGAGCTACTTAGTATCCTTCATTGATGCTAGTTGTGCTACGACGTGACCTCATTAGTGTTCTAGGCTTGCGTCTCTAGTTCGGCCTAGCCTAGGACCAGCACAGTACCGTCGTTGAGCGTTTATTCAACATCGCATCTCTGAATTGATTATTGCTAATCTTTTGCTACCATATATAGCCAACCCAGCTCCATATATTTCTACACCGTGTATACGTACGTTCCCCTGGCAATCGCTTTACACAATCTTCAGAGTTATTTGACACCGCTGGTTGCCTGTCACCACCTACTGCTTGGTAAGAATTTGTAAGATATTGATATTTGATTTACTGTGAGCGCTTTACCACCACACCCTAGTAGTTCATAGGAACATTATTCTTAAATTTTGTTTCTTGTTTCTACTAATCATGACAGGTTCCGAAGATAGAAGTTCTTGGAGGACGGACACATCTTCACCATCACGAGAGTTGGGACAACACACACAAGCACATGGTCAGGTTATCTTTTTACCGTCATTTGAGGGTAGATTTAATCCTACTACTTATCTAGCTTGGCAGCTTGAAGTAGAACAAGTTTTTAGTCACCATGACTTTTCTGAACTTGAGCGAGTGCGAGCAGCCACTAGAGCATTTACTGATTTCGCTTCTGTTTGGTGGAGTGTACATTGTAAGAAAAACATTGATAACCAACCCATAACTTGGAAAGTTTTGAAAGCTGTAATGAGACAACAATTTTCCCTCCTTATTATCGTCGTGAATTGCTTCGCAAATTTGAACAATTTAAACAAGGCAACAACACTGTTCATGCTTACTACCAAGCGTTCAAATCTTATATGCATCATTGTGACATAAAAGAATCTGAGAATGATACAATGAATAGATTTTTTGGTGGTTTGAACCATGATATTCAGGCAAGATTTCAGTATATTCCTTGTTGCATTACTGGTATGTATGTCTGTGCTTGTACCTTTGAGAGACGGATACAGGAGGATGCATTAGGTGACTACAACAACTACTATTCCAGTTCATGCTCACCACCGCCGGTGGGTTCCTCCATCATTGCACCTTGGATTATGAGCGCGGCATCATCTCAAGGGTATGGTACATTGTCAACGTCCGTACCTACATCAGCTACATCTTTGCCACAAGGTAACAGTAAAGATATTGATGATATAACTTCACATGAGAATGATGCATGCCTAGTTAACTTGAATGCGTCATGTATTGAGTTACCTGTTGATTTGAGCACACCACCTATTTTAAAGAGTGATCAAACAACTGAAATATCAACAATTTTGAGTGCACCCATTGAATTAACTGTTGATGCAAAAGAACTAATGTTTAATCATTTTGATATGGCCTCCAATCTTGGTGGTGATTCTGTGTCCAATGACTTATTGCATGTTTGCTTATTTAAGCATGTTGTAGCATGTAAATTTGATGCAAGTAAGGTTTATTCACCAAAGTTGAGATGGTTTAAGGATGAACATTGCGAATCTTTTGAAATGAATAAGAGCTTCACTTATATGTGCAAACTGAGTTCTAATATTTTCATGCCTTCTACTTCTTGTGATAATTTTTTGGCTTTAGTTTTTATGAACTATGAAAGTTACTCATGTATACATGTGTCATACGTGCAAAAATCAAGGGAAGTTAAACTGGATGACATATACATATACAACATGTACACCTTGTCTCTTTTGTTAGCCACATTTCAGATTAAGCAACACCGAGGACGGCTTTGTTTTCAAAAAGGGGAGGATGATGAGGACATGACTACCTTGGATACGACCAAAAATATTGCATACATGCATATTTGTCAGGTGATTTCTAATGCAAGCTATTCAATAATCTATTTATGTTATCCAGAACAAAAATACTTCACACACTTTTATGTTTTGTCTAATTGCAGGTGTATGGGACATTTGTACAATCGACATATGAAGATAAGGGAAAAGGAGAAGTTTAGGTTGTGTTCAAAAAGTTCTCTCACGTCACTTTTAGGCCAAGAGAAGATAGAGTCCAAGTCTCACACGTTCTGGATTCAGATTCGGACTGCACAGACATACCTGACTCAAAACGCCAACAACTTTTTCATACGGACTCCGAATTGGGTGATTCTTTTTTTTTGTTAGAAACTAGATTTCATGCTCTTTTCAACCCAATTGGATTCACCTTCAAATTCGTCCGGAGCGTTGAGTTACTGATGAAACAATCTGACGTTGCAGCAGAATCCGAGTCAAACTACAAGCCCAAAGGTGTTGCATCACCTCCACTTGGGCCCATGAGCCTTGTACGACCTAGGGTTAGTTTTAGGCTGCCTTGGGACGTCCTCCCACCTCCTTGGCCGCCACCCCTTGCTCCTATATAAGTAGATCCATCTAGTAGCTTTTTCCTTGGGATTTGTTTAGTTAAAAGTTAGCCATTGCAACTTCGTGTACTTCGTTTGTGTCCAACGACCAGACCAAGACCGCCTCCGGATCCCCACCATTATCAATACTTCATATATATTTGCAATATTCAGATTGCTTTATCATATTCTTGCTCGTTCTTCGATTGCTTGCAGGAATATACCTTCGTGGTCAGGCTGACCGTGCTTCCAGCATCGTTAGTAACCTCAGGAGATTGGTTTAGCGATTGCTAAGGCGCAACGTCGTGCACGTTTGTAGTCGGATCGTCAAAGTCGTCTCCACCAAATCGATAGTTATCATCTCATCAAAAGATCGGGACCCTCGCCTCTATCAATGCAACTCATTGCATATTGAGCTCCACTTAATTTGTAGGATTGTTTGTGCACTTTGCCATTGCATGCTTCATTAAACCGGACATGCATCATAATTGTTTGTGCATCATGACATGTCTATGTGGTGGTTGTTTACTATGTTGTTTGCTTCTTTCCGGTGTTGCTTCTTCGGGTTGGTTCCGATAACGTCGTGTTTGATAGGATCCATTCGACCACGTCTGTTTGTCTTCTTCATGGACTCGTTCTTCTTCCTTGCGGGATCTCAGGCAAGATGATCATACCCTCGAAATCACTTCTATCTTTGCTTGCTAGTTATTCGCTCTATTGCTATGCCTATGCCGCGATACCAACCACTTGCTATATCATGCCTCCCATATTGCCATGAGCCTCTAACCCATCTTGTCCTAGCAAACCGTTGTTTGACTATGTTACCGCTTTGCTCAGCCCCTCTTATAGCGTTGTTAGTTGCAGGTGAAGATTGGAGTTTGCTCCTTGTTGGAACATGATTATTGTTGCGATATCACAATATATCTTATTTACTTAATGCATCTATACACATGGTAATGGGTGGAAGGCTCGGCCATATGCCTGGTGTTTTGTTCCACTCTTGCCGCCCTAGTTTCCGTCATACCGGTGTTATGTTTCTTGATTTTGCGTTCCTTACATGGTCGGGTTATAATGGGAACCCCTTGATAGTTCGCTTCGAATAAAACTCCTCCAGCAAGGCCCAACCTTGGTTTTACATTTGCACTAACAACCTATCACCTTCCCTTGGGTTCTGCAGACTCAATGGTCATCTTTATTTTAACCCCCCTCCCCGGGCCAGTGCTTCTCTAAGTGTTGGTCCGAAATGGGCATCCTGCGGGGCCACCTCGGGGAAACTTGAGGGTTGGTTTTACTCGTAGCTTGACCTATCCGGTGTTGCCCTGAGAACGAGATATGTGCAGCTCCTATCAGGATGTCGGCGCATCGGGCAGCTTTGCTGGTCTTGTTTTACCATTGTCGAAATGTCTTGTAACCGGGATTCCAAGTCTGATCAGGTCTTCCTGGGAGAAGGAATATCCTTCGTTGACCGTGAGAGCTTGTGATGGGCTAAGTTCGGACACCCCTGCAGGGTTATGAACTTTCGAAAGCCGTGCCCGCGGTTATGGGCAGATGGGAATTTGTTAATGTATGGTTGTAGATAACTTTAACTTTATCTTAATTAAAATGCATCAACCGCGTGTGTAGTCATGATGGTCTCTTTCCGGCGGAGTCCGGGAAGTGAACACGGTGTTGGAGTTATGGTTGAACGTAAGTTGTTCTAGGATCGCTTCGTGATCATAGTTTCTCGACCATGCCTTGCCTTCTCTTCTCGCTCTCATTGGCGTATGTTAGCCACCATATATGCTAGTGCTTGTTGCAGCTCCACCTCATACCTTTCCCTACCTATAAGCTTAAATAGTCTTGATCACGAGGGTGTGAGATTGCTGAGTCCCCGTGACTCACAGATTTCTTCCAAAACCAGTTTGCAGGTGTCGATGATTTCGTGCAGGTGACACAACTGAGCTCAAGGAGGAGCTCGACAAAGATCGTGTTGGTTATGTTGTTCCGTTTCCAGTTGATCAGTAGTGGAGCCTAGTTGGGGTGATTGGGGACCTATGCAATAGGGGTTGTCTTCTTTTATTTTTGTTCCGTAGTCGGACCTTGATTGTATCTGGATGATGTAATGCTTTATTCATGTATTGTGTGAAGTGGCGATTGTAAGCCAACTATGTATCCCTTTCCTTATTCATTACATGGGTTGTTTGAAGATTACCTCTCTTGCGACATTGCCTTCAATGCGGTTATGCCTCTATGTCATGCTCCGACACGTGGGAGATATAGCCGCATCGGGGGTGTTAAAAGTTGGTAATTAGAGCCTTCCTTGACTTAGGAGCCCCCGTGCTTGATCGAATCGCTAGCATTGTTGAGTCTAGAAAAATGTTTTGAGTCCTTTAGGATTATATATATCGGAGACTAGGATTCTTTTTACTCCTCAGTCCCTTCGTCGCTCTGGTGAGGCATCCTGACGTACAGTTTTGACTCTTCTCTTCTCAAATTTCACTAAAAAAATTAGGATCACGCTGGTGGAATCGTTTCGATGGTTTTGTGACGAGAACATTGTTCTTGGTGCCTCCTAACATTTAGGGGTTGTGGCAGTGTCCCGGGGAGTTGAGCTTCGAGGTGTTGTCCTCACAATTTTATCGTTGCAGTTCTGGAATACCTGAGTTTTGCCGACATCGAAAATCTCTTTTATGCAGTTGTTGGTGAGATAACCTCGGCGCCACCCAGTACTGGGACAGGAGTTCGGTAGTATTGCCATAACTCATATAATGGATGCTTTTCTAAGGTTGAGGTAAATGATTTCCGAAGGTTTCTTGATTATGTGTTGAAGGATGGATACAGTTGGATGTAGGATTTGTTAGTTTTGGGTGAGATATTATGCTTCCCCTATGTCCCCAACACCTGATTGCATAACCGGGAAAATTTTGGGAGTTTATAAGTGGGAATTCAAGTAGCTCTTAGGATATCTTTCCGACAGATGTATGATATGAAATTGGGGTTCGACGTCTAGTGGTCCCCCTATCCACGGTTGGTTTTACAGTGGTCTCGTTGTGTCTTAAAGAGTCGTTGGCTATGCTGACTCGGGGACGCTTCGTATGTCATGTGCACTTCCTTGTACATGATGGTGTTGTACGATCCAGCCCGTGTAGGCCCCACCACAAAAACTTCAGACGAAATCTCTATCATATGTTTGTTCCGGCTTATTTTGCAAGCCAATCCTTTGTTTTGTTTTCAGTTGTGGTATACGAGTTGCTTCGAAGTTAAATGTTGATTCCATACATTTCCTAAGTTGTGTTCTCATATTCCTATGGGAGTACTAATCCTTCTTGATCATCGAGTTTGTCATGTTAATTCTTTTTCAATCGGGGTGTTCGCTCTTCAAGTGGATCCAATCTTTTTCAACATCCGCAAGATCAACTCAAGTCTTCTCAATGTTGTTTGTTTCATCTGTCCCAAGTTGTCCTTTTTTTCCCGCCCTCCCACCCTTTTTCTTCGAGGACTCAAATTTCTTATTCAAATATCCATCTTATTGATGTGAAGTCTCTCCATTCCTTTCAGTCAATGTTCTTATCCGGTGATTCTCATGAAGATGCTCTTCAAGTTCGTCATTCTTCATTCTTTTCATATCCGGTGGTTTCAAGTCAAGTTTTTTTGATCATATCCTTTCCTTGTTTCAATGCTTTCTCATGCCGGTGCAATTCTTAATCATTCACCTCTCGCTATTCATTTGGTCCGGAGTGCTGAAGATATCTCAAAAGATGCTAGTGTTTATTCTCATTCATTCAAGATCTTTCGAGAATGTTATTTCATTCAAGTCATTTAACTCAACCGGCGCAATGTATCCTTTAAATCTTTCAACGGTGTATCTTTTGAGTGGGCCCTAACCCACAGGTCCTTTCCCAGGATCTTACCTGACTCTTCTAATTTTACCGGAGTTGTTCTCAAATTTTTCAAAGTTGACGTAAGAATGAATTATCATCAGACATATGTATTTCTCCAAGATCTGTCAAATTCTTTTCATCATTGGTTCAACTTTTCCATTCTTCTTTATTCCGGAGTATCTCAACAATTCATGGTGGTGTTTCTCGTCGTCATCCTTAGATTTTGAAGACCGAAGAAGAGTTTTCCTCCAAATCTTATCCGTTCTCCCAAAGATTCGTAATTCTAGGTTGATGCCATCCTCCCATAATTGTTTTGATTGTGAGAATTCTTTTCATCCATCCGGAGCAATTCACGAGTCTTTTCAGTTTGATTCTCCGAAGCCCATAATCTCAGAATTTATTCATTCTCAGTTTTCAGCTCTCGTTCTCCAAATCCGACCGGTGCTTCGCTCAAGTATTATTTAATCAGTTCTGGATCTCTTCGTTCACTTGTATCTAAATTCTCTCAAGCATTTTCGTTCATTTGCTAATTCTTCCCGGTGTTTTCCTTATCTTTTCTTTGTTCATTTTCATTTCTTTCGGTGGTTCGTTCAAGAGTTCTCCTCCTTTGTTATCACATCAATTCATTCATTCTTTCCAATCCTACCGGTGGTTCGTCGAAGACCTTCTCAAGTTATGCTATATCTCTCTTAATCCTTTCCAACGGGAATAAGTAGTATGCCAAATCCATTGCTTGTCATCAATTTAAATTGGTGAAGGATAAGCACAATGTAATTCTTATTCTTGTTTCATCCAAGTGATTAATTCCTTATTCCGGAGGCTCATCAAATTCCCGGTTTTATTGTTTCATCTTTTCTTTTCTCGGAGTTCCAAGCTCTCTCAATTATATCGTCACGAAGATCCATCCAAGTCATTACAAGGCTTAACCTTGTTTTTCAACTTTTCTTTCTTTTATCATCCTTATTACCGGAGTTCTTCAGGGTGGCTACATGTTGGTTCATCAAGGATTTAATTGCTTCTCGAAGTGTTCATCGAGATTCTTTTCAAAGGAGCTCAAGCATTCTTCATCTTGCATTCCGGAGTGCAATTCTTTCTTCCGTATCATTGGAGGTGGTATTATGTCATTCTTGAAAATTTGAGTTCATGTTTCATGATTCACATGTTGTTAAGAATGAGATATTTTAAATCCATCAATCTCGTCATTGGAGTTATCTTGGGTTATATTTCACCTAAAGCCTTCCCTAAGGTATGTTGCTATTTATGGTGCTTATAAATGATCCAAGTTCTTCTTTTATCCTCCCAGTGAAATAGTATCTTGTCTTCTTGCTCATATCACTAGTAGAAAAAGGGCCTGTTGTCCCGGTTCGTAAGGGCCTTTAGTCTCGGTTCCTGAACCGGGACTAAAGTGTCGGTACTAATGCCATGTACCTTTAGTCCCGGTTCAATCCAGAACCGGGACTAATGGGCCTCCACGTGGCCTGTGCACGGAGGCCAGGCAGGAGACCCTTTGGTCCCGGTTGATGGCACCAACCGGGACCAATAGGCATCCACGCGTCAGCATTTCTGTGGCTGGGATTTTTGTTTTTTTT
>NC_041382.1:314122069-314126942 GCF_002162155.2 Triticum dicoccoides | reverse complement strand
GGGGTTGGGGGTTTTGGGGGGGTAATTTAGGTGTTTCATATATTGTGTTAGCTAGCTATAATTAATAGAGAGAAGTGTCCTCTCTTATGTCCATGCTTGGTCGACGCTACGTACTATACATACATATAGAGAGGACTAGACACGCTAGTTAGCTAGTAAGCAAACGAAGGAAACAGAAGATCGTCATGACCATAGATGCATACAGAGAGAAGTGATATCGACCACCTCTCCTTCTCCGAGAGATTGGTCGAACAACAAGTTCTCGTATATCTATCCGACACTACCGGCTACATATATACAATAATTATCTCTTACAAATATAATCATACGGACTCATGGTCCACATAGTATTCTCCGTCTTCAGCGATCACGTGGTCAAGAAAGAATGCCGCCAATTCCTCTTGAATTGCTCGCATGCGAGCTAGTGCTAGGAGTTCATCCCGCTTCCGAAACATCTAATTTGAAGAAGGGGGTCAATACATATATATATGAATGAATGAAACTCAATACAAATGATGGTAATAAAATAAAATTGTGAATGTTGTTATTTACGTACTTCATATTGTTCGTCAGAGTACCCGCCCCGCTCACAGGTCGTGTGGCGGATGGACTCGCAGACGTAGTATCCACAGAAATCATTCCCTTGTTCCTGCCACAACCACTTTACAAGAAATAGAGGTCAATCAAACTGATAAGCAAGAATGCTAAATGGTATGGATGAAACTAGCGCTTGAATCACTAGGAGATGCGCGGACCATGCTACTATAGTACTTACTTTCGGGTGTCTAAATTCCAGCTCCTTCGGCAGTCCCGGAACTTTTCTGGTGAATTTTCTCCAAACCCTGCCGGACAAAGAAAACAATTACTTGATATCAGGAAATGAACAAAGTTGCTGATATGGTGGATAATGATTGATTTAACTTACTTCTTGAGGATTTCAGTCATGTCCGCATACTCCTGGGGATCTTTTCGTTTAGAGTCCAAGACGGTTACTACTCCCTGCTCAAGCCTAATCTCTAGGAGAATATAGTGGAAACTGCACACGCATGCATAACTCATCAATTACATTACTATAACCTGGACTAATATATAATGGAAACCGAGTATGCACAAGACAGTAACACTCACTTGAAGTTGTAAGGAAAGAGTATTATATCTTTGTTTTCATTTTTTTTGAATGATCGTAGCAAGTTGGCCTCGGTATCTCCGGGACGGTGTTGAACCTCAGTTGCATCTATGAGATATGTGTTAACGAACCCAATATCACTGATTTGTCTTTTCTTCAATTCGGCGATCTTCATTCTGCATAATATAGTGAGGATAATTATAAATACATGCAATGAAAGAGATGAGCTATATAGAGAGACTTAATGATAGAAGTAGTAGTACTTACAGACAGTAGCAGGTGATCGTTGTTTTATCGAGGGCCAATTGATTGAAAAACTGATAGAACTCCTCAAATGGAATAGGCAACAGTGCAATTCCAACGAGGTCATGCTCCGGTTTAACTCTCGCATACAAAGTACTCCTCCCCCCAGACTCTCTGCAGATTTTCAACTACCAATCATGTAATCTTTGCATCATCATTGTTAAAGATTTTTCATCTTTGACGAGAGGCTTCCAGTACTCGTATCTGTGTATCTGCACCTCCATGAGATCATAATGTACATCTTCGGGCAGGTAATTGTCAACATTGCCATAACCGGGCACCATCCTCGGATCGACGATGTCGCTAGGCACCTTGAGGGGGGGCACGATTGCTTCGCTTGTTCGCCGAGCTGGGCAATTTGTTTCCCAGCTGCTCGTCGTTCTTTCAGCCTTTGATCACTGACTGTACTTCCCGACCGCTCTGCTTCGGCCCATGTCTTTGCAATAATGCGCTCATAGTTGCCTTTCGGCGGAGACTTGGGTGGTTTTTCCAGGGCAGCCAGAGTGCGCTTCACTTTCACCGGATCTACCTTCTCCTCCGGAGGTGGATGTCTCTTTGCTCTCAACCCTTGAAACCAGTCATCCACTTCGGTTCACGCGATCTCGGCGTTCTCCTTCGGGGTCCTCTCATATGGTAACTTCTCTAGAGTCTTCAGAGAAGGACCGAATCTGTATGTCCTCCCGCCTCTAGTTGTACTGCTAGACGCCGACTGAGTAGACGGAGCGGTTGTCTTCTTTACTTGCTTACGAGGCGGAGGAGAAGGACTACGACACGCCGGAGCAGCTGGAGCAGCGGCAAGTCTCTTCCGCCCTTGCTGACGAGGCGGAGAAGGAGGAGGCTGGCTGCTTGGGTGCGTCGGCGCAGGCGGAGAAGGAGGCGGAGTGCCGCCACGCGCCGGAGAAGGAGCCGGCCGAGGGCCCTGATCGTCACTCGCCGGAGGAGGAGGCGGTGGAGGAGGCGGAGTGCCCTGACTCGCCGGAGGAGGAGGAGTAGGCGGAGGCGTCCAGTTCAGAAGGTTGATGAGCTCCTTCCGCCATAGGCATGGAGTCTTCAGAGCAGACCCCAGCCGAGTCTCCCCTTCACAGGTAGGGTGGTCAAGCTGGGGGTGAAAAGTTGCGCCGGATTCAGTAGGATAAATAGAGCCAACAGCCGCCTTGACCTTCAAATTCATCCATTGCGTCATAAGGTGGCAATTTTGAGACTCCGTGATAGCATCCACGGGATAGCTGGCAGGAGCCATCAAGGCATGCTCCGGCTGAAGCAGCTCGGTGGAAGCCACGCTGCTTCTGCACTGAGATGGTGGGGTAGCTTCGGGGGAGGCTTCGGCAGTACGTTTGCTATGATTTGCTTCTCGTTCCTCTATCGCGTCTACCCTTGCTTGCAGCGGCTGCATTTGGGTTCGCTGCACTTTTTTCCTCCTCTCATGGGATTTGTAACCGCCTGTGTCCGGAAACCCAACCTTCCACGGAATGGAGCCTGGCGTGCCTCGTGTCCGTCCAGGGTGCTCAGGATTCCCGAGGGCCATTGTGAGCTCGTCGTTCTCTCTGTCTGGAAAGAACTTCCGTTGCTGCGCTGCTTCGATATACTGCTTAAGCTTCCTGACTGGTATGTCCATTTGATCGTTCGTCCAAATGCACTTCCCTGTTACAGGGTCCAAGGTTCCGCCAACCCTGAAGAACCAAGTCCGGCAACGGTCTGGCCAGCTAATTGTCTCTGGTTCGATCCCTTTATCAACCAGATCATTCTCAGTCTTGGCCCACTTAGGCCGGGCTACAAGGTAGCCACCTGACCCTGTGCGATGGTGAAGCATCTTCTTCGCAGCATTTTGCTTCTTTGTCGCCGACATCTTCTTACTCTTTTCCGATGTCTTGTGGGCCACAAATGCGGGCCAGTGATCTCTGATCTTCTCATATCTGCCCTTGAATTCTGGTGTCTCATTATTTTCGACAAACTTATTCAGCTCTTTCTTCCACCTCCTGAATAGTTCTGCCATCCTCTTAAGAGCAAAAGACTTGATTAATTGCTCTTTAACTGGGTTCTCTGTATAAACCTCTGGTGGTAGGGTGAAATTTGACTTCAGCTCAGTCCAAAGATCATTTTTCTCCATATCATTGACATAAGACACCTCAGGGTCTTCTGTAGCCGGCTTAAACCATTGCTGGATGCTTATCGGGATCTTGTCCCTAACCAGAATCCCGCACTGAGCAACAAATGTGCTCTTTGTCCGGAGGGGTTCAATCGGTTGGCCGTCGGGCGCGATTGCTATGATCTCAAACTTTTCATCCGAGCTCAACTTTTTCTTCGGGCCTCGTCTCTTTACCTAAGTTGTGCTCGATCCGGAGGGCTAGAAAAAAGAACAAAGACTTAATTAATATGTGTACATACCAAAACAATGAATGCATCAATCAGCTAGTCAGCATAGGCTTAACTAATATATATACCTGGCCGGACTCGGTTCGGTCACCGGAGCCGTCATCACGGTCTCCTTCTTGCACCGGCATTGGGTCACCGGAGCCGTCCTCATGTTCTTCTTGCACCGGCATTAGGTCACCGTAGCCAGCTTGTTCACCCTCTCCTTCCAGACCATCGGTGTCGTTGAGAAACAACAAGATGGCATCACTTCCTTCTGCAATTATGTCCCTCAACAACGCTTCTTTTGCTTCGTCTAGGGCGTTGTCCATAGTTTCTACAAATATTCACAACATGGCAATTATTATTCAAACATGACAGATGGATATACTAGTGCCAAACGTAGAACTACCTACCTAATCATAGTAAGGAATCATATATATTAATTAGTGGCCTTGCCCCCCCCCACGTGTTGAAGCTATCGGGAGGGGGTATATATATATATCGACAACGACGACACTACATCTATATGTCCCTCGACGACCCTCGTTACCGATAAAAAAAGAGGAAGAAGTAGAACTCCTCTATTCTTTCTTCTCCTCTTTTTTTCTTCTTCCTCTTCTTTTTTTATCCTGTTCTTCCTCATGTTCGAGAGGATCATCGAGGGGTCGGAAGGTTGCCTAGTGTCAAAGGATTCAACAAAACCATGTCTTCATCATTAGGCGAAAGTAACATGTGCATGATGGTACGAAGCTCTCCAAAGTTATTTTGGAACGGAGTCCCAGATAAGATAATTCGCTTTTTGGTACAAAGTTCAGCAACACCTTCCAAATATCGTTATTTGGAAGGCCTTTGCTGAAATTCATACAAAAAGGCAAATTATCCTATCCGGGACACCATTCCAAAATAACTTTGGAGGACTTCGTCATGCCCTGGTTACTTCCGGCTAATGATGAAGCCATGGATTTCTTCAATACTTTGACACTAGGAAACCTCTCTCGACCCCTCGGCGATCCTCGACCCCTCGAACCCTCGACGACCCTGGAACCCTCGACCCCTAGACGACCCTGGAACCCTCGACCCTCGATCCCTAGA
>NC_041382.1:314120924-314122059 GCF_002162155.2 Triticum dicoccoides | reverse complement strand
ACCCTCGACCCCTAGACGACCCTGGAACCCTCGACCCTCGATCCCTCGACCCTATAGAACCCTCGAACCCTCGACCCTGAAACCCTCGACCCTTGACCCCTTAACGACCCTCGACCCTCTACCCTAGTTCCTGACCCTCGACCCCTCGGTGATCCTCGACACCCTCGTTCCCGATAAAAATTAAGAAGAAGAAGAAGAAGAAGAAGAAGAAGAAGAAGAAGAAGAAGAAGAAGAAGAAAGAGGAGAAGAAGAAAGGAATAGCTAGAGGAGAAGATCGAAGAAAAAAAGAAGAAAAAAAGAGGAGAAGAAGAAAGGAATAGTGGAGAAAAAAAATAGAATATATTCTATTTTCTCTTCTTCTCCACTATTCCTTTCTTCTTCTCCTCTTCTTTTTCTTCTTTTTTCTTCTTCTTACTTATTTCTCCTCTTCTTCCTCTCCTCTTCTTCTTTCTAAGTCCTGCTTATATACACAGAGTATTGGTCCCGGTTCGTACCCCTCTCGACCCCTCATCCCTCTCTCGACCCCTCGACGACCCTCGTCCCTGATAACATTTTTTTCTCCCCTCAACCCCTCTCGACCTCTCGTCCCCCTCTCGACCCCTCATCATCATCTATCACCCCCCTCGTTTTCTTTAGCATATATCCATGAACAAAAAAATAATTCATATATAGAAAAAATGCTATATGAACATACATACATATGAGCATATACAGAGAGCATATACATAGCCAAATCCATATACAGAGAGCATATACATACATACATACATATGAGCATATACATACATACATAGCCAAATCCAAATACATATGAGCATATACATACACATATGAAAAAATTTATCACACACAGAGAGCAGCGGCGGCGGCGGCGATGGTCAGAGCGACAGGGGTCGATGGGAAGGGGGGAGCTCACTGGGGGCGCGACGGGGAGGAGGCCGGTGACGGCGCGGGGGAGGCCGGCGACGCGGTGCGGGGCGACGGGGAGGGGGCCGGAGATGGCGCACGCAGCAACGAGGAGGAGGCCGGCGACGGTGCACGCAGCGACGGGGAGAAGGCCTGCGGCGGCGCGGGGCGACGGCGACGGGGAGCGGGCGACGACGGGCTCGGGGCGGCGACGACGACGACGAACGGC
>NC_041382.1:314045226-314120914 GCF_002162155.2 Triticum dicoccoides | reverse complement strand
AGAAGAAGAAGAAGAAGAAGAAGAAGAAGAAGAAGAAGAAGAAGAAGAAGAAGAAGAAGAAGAAGAAGAAGAAGAAGAAGAAGAAGAAGAAGAAGAAGAAGAAGAAGAAGAAGAAGAAGAAGAAGAAGAAGAAGAAGAAGAAGAAGAAGAAGAAGAAGAAGAAGAAGAAGAAGAAGAAGAAGAAGAAGAAGAAGAAGAAGAAGAAGAAGAAGAAGAAGAAGAAGAAGAAGAAGAAGAAGAAGAAGAAGAAGAAGAAGAAGAAAGAGGAGAAGAAGAAAGGAATAGCTAGAGGAGAAGATCGAAGAATCCACTATTCCTTTCTTCTTCTCCTCTTCTTTTTCTTCTTTTTTCTTCTTCTTATTTATTTCTCCTCTTCTTTTCCTCTCCTCTTCTTCTTTCTTTCCTCTTCTTATTTTCTTCTTTCCTATCCTTCTTTTTCTAAAATTGTAACTTTTGCATATAATTTTTTTTTCTAAAATTGTAACTTTCTATATAAAACTTACCTATCGGGAGGGGGTTATATCGACCCCCCCCCCCTCGTGTTGAAGAAAACGAAGAAGAAATAAAAAGAGGAGAAGAAGAAAGGAATAGAGGAGAAGATCGAAGAAAAAAAAGAGGAGAAGAAGAAAGGAATAGAGGAATAAAGCTTACTGAGAGCGGGCCAATCGTTGATGGTCATGAACAGCAACGCCTTAAGGTTAAATTCCTCCTGTCTGTGCTCATCCCACATACGTACACCGTTTTCATTCCACAGCTGTAAAAGTTCTTCAACTAATGGCCTTAGGTACACATCAATTTCGTTGCCGGGTTGCTTAGGGCCTTGGATGAGAACTGGCATCATAATGAACTTCCGCTTCATGCACATCCAAGGAGGAAGGTTATACATACATAGAGTCACGGGCCAGGTGCTGTGATCGCTGCTCTGCTCCCCGAAAGGATTAATGCCATCCGCGCTTAAAGCAAACCATACATTCCTTGGGTCCTTTGCAAACTCATCCCAGTACTTTCTCTCGATTTTTCTCCACTGCGACCCATAAGCGGGTGCTCTCAACTTCCCATCTTTCTTTCGGTTCTCACTGTGCCACGCATTTTTTGTGATCCTCTAACATGCGCTCGAACTTCAGCTTCTCCTTTTGACTAATGCATTGTGTCCTTGCATCGACAATGACCCGGCGGAGATCATCATCATCGGGCACATCGCCCGGTTCCTCTTGATCTTCAGTAGCTTCACCCGTTGCAGCATCATTGGGCACATCGTCTGGTTCCTCTTGATCTTCACCAGCTCCCCCCATTGCAGCATCACCGTATTCAGTGGGCACATAGTTGTCATCGTAGTCTTCTTCTTCGTCGTCTTCCATCATAACCCCTATTTCTCCGTGCCTCGTCCAAACATTATAGTGTGGCATGAAACCCTTGTAAAGCAGGTGGGAGTGAAGGATTTTCCGGTTAGAGTAAGACCTCGTATTCCCACATTCAGTGCATGGACAACACATAAAACCATTCTGCTTGTTTGCCTCAGCCGCATCGAGAAACTCATGCACGCCCTTAATGTACTCGCAGGTGTGTCTGTCACCGTACATCCATTGCCGGTTCATCTGCGTGCATTATATATAATTAAGTGTCCAAATTAACAGAAGTTCATCATCACATTAAAACCAAAGTGCATACATAGTTCTCATCCAACAACATATAGCTCTCTAGAGCATCTAATTAATTAAACCATACATTGAAACTATGTAAAACATTTCAATGCGAAAACAAATGCGATCATAATCGCAACCAGGGTAACAATTGATCCAACAGCATAATGATACCAAGCCTCAGTATGAATGGCATATTTTCTAATCTTTCTAATCTTCAAGCGCATTGCATCCATCTTGATCTTGTGATCATCGATGACATCCGCAACATGCAACTCCAATATCATCTTCTCCTCCTCAATTTTTTTTATTTTTTCCTTCAACAAATTGTTTTCTTCTTCAACTAAATTTAACCTCTCGACAATAGGGTCGGTTGGCATTTCCGATTCACATACATCCTAGATAAATAAAATCTATGTCACGTTGGTCGGCATAATTTTCATAAACAATAAATGAACCAATAGTTATAAAGATAATATACATACCACATCCGAATCATAGACAGGACGAGGGCCGACGGGGGGGGATACCAAAACCATCGCACTATATAAGATGCAATAATAAATGTAAGAAAATGATACAAGTATCTATCTAAACATACAAGTAAGAATATTTTTCCTTTCAGAAAGAAGATAAGAACAAGAGGCTCACCACGGTGGTGGCGGTGATGAGATCGGCGCGGGTGATCGACAGCGGTGAAGAAGGGGACGGGGCGTGACGGACCGCTAAATCTAGACAAATCTCGAGGAAAATGGAGCTTGGAGGTCGAGCTTCGAGAGGAGAAAGCTTAAGTAGTGTGGCTCAGGCATTCCATCGAACACCTCATGTGCATAGGAGGTGAGCTAGAGCACCACAAAGCCCTCTCCCCCTCGGCCAGAGAAAAAGAGAGCACTGGGGTGCTCTGCTCGCGAGCGAGGGGTATATATAGGCACCTCATTGGTCCCGGTTGGTAACATGAGCCGGGACTAAAGGGGAGCCTTTGGTCCCGGTTCAAGCCACCAACCGGGACCAATGGTGGTGGGCCAGGAGCGAGGCCCATTGGTCCCGGTTCATCCCACCAACCGGGACCAATGGCCCACGTGGCCCGGCCGGCCCCCTGGGCTCACGAACCGGTACCAATGCCCACATTGGTCCCGGTTCTAGACTGAACCGGGACTAATGGGCTAACCCGGCCTGGACCAAAGCCCTGTTTTCTACTAGTGTATCAATCCAATTTATTGTTTTCCGTTAGTGGCAGAATTTCAGCTCATAATTTTGAGATGTCTTCCATAAGCCCACATCAAGCTTATCCTTTCGCTGTTGATAATCCAACAACTCCATTCGAGAATATGTTGTAAGCGTGCTCTCCCAAGATTTTGTTTCCTCGTTCATTCCATTCCATTCTTACTTTTGTTCCGGAGGCATTGTGATGTTGCTCTCTTCGACCCATCTTCTTGTTTTGTTAGGATCATGTTCTCTTCTTGGTTTATCCATTTAACCGAGGTGTTATGCCCTCTGCTCAAGTTCCTTCATCTTATCAAGCCTTTCATCTCTTTTCAACCAGAGTGCTACCCAAATCGGTTCTTTCAACTTCGTTCATCTCGGTTGTATCCTTTTCTCGAAATGGCTTAACCTCTCAAGGTTCTTGGTTTCACTCGTTTTCAAAGAAGCAACTTAGTTTTACCTCTTCTCTTTCTCTTTCGTTTTCCCTCCGGTGCCATTCTAGATCTCGGGACGAGATCCTCTCATAGTGTTGGAGTGTTGTAACGCCCCGAGACCGTTGCGCCAGGTGTCTCCCAGTTATTCGTTGTTGTTGCCATGTCATTCGCTTGCTTGTTGCATCTTGCCATGTCATCATGTGCATTGCATGATCATGTTTTCGAAACTTGCATTCCTCCGGGTCTCCCCATTCTTTCCGTTGTCCGTTCTGAGCCCAGACACACTTGCACGCGCCCGCAGCACACCCGAAATATTATTTTTATAAGTGGCCGGAAAATGTTCTCGGAATGGGTTGAAAGTTGGCATGCAGTGTTGTTATGTTGTTAGTAGGTCGCCTGCCAAGTTTCATCACATTCGGAGTCCGTTTGACGCCCCAACGGTTAAATATAGCGGCAATAGTAGCCGGTCTATCGTCGGACGTTTTCGGTCTCCGGAAATAGTCGCCGGGCCTCTCTCTCTCTTCTTTTCTCTCAGCTCGAGCCCTTCTACATAGCCCACTACCACTCACCATCAGGCCCTACCTAAACTCTCTTGTTAGCCCGCGGCCCTCCTCGCGCGCGTCCGAAAGCTATCCCGGACCCGACCCGGGCAGTCGGCATCGTTGGATCCAGATCATCCCCAAACGTCTACAAAACATCTCCGTTTTGTTTATTAGACTTCCTAACCAATTTTCTCGACCGCCCGATCTAAATCGGAGGGTCCAGATAACCCTACCATAATCCCCTCGCTATATATATTATCCAAAACCCTAGTCCTAGCCTGTCCCATCCTGCTATTCCCTGCCGCCATCACCACTCACCATCCCACCTCGGGATCTCCTCCCGATCCAAATTCTCTCCGACCCTCTCCCTTGATTTCCGCCGCCACCCAACCAGTGCACTCCTTCCAAATCCATCGATCCCCTCCTCTGCTAGCTCGTCCCCGAGCACCTCGATCCACCAGCGCCGCCTCGCCCGAGTACCAGACGCCAACGGCGACAACCACCATCGAACCAGCAGGCCCTGCGCCTCATCCTTTTTCTTTCCCCTTGTCCTCCCGTTCTTCCTCCTTTTCTCCTTTCTCTTTTCTCTCTCCCTCTCACATCTCTCTCTTCCAGGTACCCAGGAGCTATCCCGCTGCGCCACGGACGCCAAGGCCGAGCCGCCGTGCTCTTCTCTCGAATCCAGCGAAGCAAGCCGCTATTGGAGTCCTCCGCGCCGGTCTGGACCCAAGCGCCTCCCCGCGCCCATTCCCGGACCCCGCCGCCATGCCATGTCCATGCAGCGGCCATGCCTCACGCCGGAGCTCTGCTTCCACCCGCACGCTGCTACGTCCTCTGCGTCGACCCCATGCCCGGCCTATGCGTCGCTCGCGTTGGCACCGGTCCTCGCTTCGATCTGGAGGTGGCAGCCAACCGCATCGCCAACCCGCTTCATGAACGACGAAGACCAGAGACAAGTCCATTGTCCTGCCTCTGCTCGCACGCTTCTCCAGCGCCAAGTCCCGCTCGCGTGGACCTCGCCGGACCACTTCATCGATGTCGCCCTCCCCTGCCAGGCCCCGTCGCCCTCCTCTCCTTCCGCATGCACCTTCGCTCGACCCCGTCGTCCTCCATCTCCATCGTGACGTCGCGGGACCGGCAGATCTGTCGCACCGGCCATACTCCTCCGCGGCGGCCACCGAAGGAGCAGCAGCAGCCCCGTGCGCTGCCCGAGCCTCCCCTGCTTCGCCAAGCCGTCGTCTTCGGCCGAATCCACTTCCGCGTCACCGGATCTCGCCTCCGCCCACCGCCATCCTCTTCCTAGAGGACCGCCGTCACGCCCCTGTTTTCCTCTGCTTCAAGGACGAGCCAGTCGCTCGTGTTTGACCGACTCCAGGTCAACACACCCGCGTGCGCGCTGTGCGGCAACTGCTTCCGCTGTGGCCCAGTGCATCCCCAACCCATCACCTCTGATGGCCCAAGGCCCAGGGTGAGCAGCCCCTGGCCTTTTCCCTATGTTGGGTTTCCTATACAGATTCGGCCCAGAGTCTTTTTTTTTGCTCTGTGATTTTGCCTTTTATCCTAAGATAATAGTTTTGTAGTATAGCCCAGCATATAATAACTTTCAAACTGTGCATCGGTTTAAAATAATTTATATATGAAACTTGCTTAAAATTATGTGTAGATTAATAACATGCCACTTTTTTGCCATGTTAAAATGTTTAAAATGATGTTTGCATTATTTTGCTCCTATGCCAGGTTAAAATATTTTAATTCATAACTATTTAACCGTAGCTCGGTTTTAATTCATCTTTATATGTAAATGGGGTAGAATTTTGCCTAGTTTAACGTGGTGACATTGCTTTGCATGTTTAACAACTATAAAAAATGGTTTAGGGCAGAACAGTACCAAACCTAAAATTATGCACATGAGGAGTTTCCGGACTTGTTGTTTGTTGTTCCGGCCTCTTTTAAACTTGCCTACTTAGGTAGTTTTATTATGCTTCACCCTCTTGCCATGTTAATCAACATTTAATCTTGTTGGGTACATAAACGAGATCGAACTAAATAACTTGTATGTGGTGTTCCGTCAATATGCAACTCGTTGCATATTGAGCTCCACTTAATTTGTAGGATTGTTTGTGCACTTTGCCATGCCATGCTTCATTAAACCGAACATACATCATAATTGTTTGTGCATCATGCCATGTCTATGTGGTGGTTTTTTACTATGTTGTTTGCTTCTTTCCGGTGTTACTTTTTCAGGTTGGTTCCGATAACGTCGTGTTTGTGAGGATCCGTTCGACCATGTCCGTTTGTCTTCTTGATGGACTCGTTCTTCTTCCTTGCGGGATCTCAGGCAAGATGACCATACCCTCGAAATCACTTCTATCTTTGCTTGCTAGTTGCTCGCTCTATTGCTACGCCTATGTCGCGATACCTACCACTTGGTATATCATGCCTCCCATATTGCCATGAGCCTCTAACCCACCTTGTCCTAGCAAACTATTGTTTGGCTATGTTACCACTTTGCTCAGCCCCTCTTATAGCATTGTTAGTTGCAGGTGAAGATTGGAGTTTGTTCCTTGTTGGAACATGATTATTGTTGGGATATCACAATATATCTTATTTACTTAATGCATCTATACACTTGGTAAAGGGTGGAAGGCTCGGCCTTATGCCTGGTGTTTTGTTCCACTCTTGCCGCCCTAGTTTCCATCATACCAGTGTTATGTTCCTTGATTTTGTGTTCCTTACGCGGCCGGGTTATAATTGGAACCCCTTGACAACTCGCTTTGAATAAAACTCCTCCAGCAAGTCCCAACCAAGGTTTTACATTGCACTAACAACCTATCACCTTCCCTTGGGTTCTGCAGACTCAAGGGTCTTCTTTGATTTAACCCACCCCCCCCGGGCCAGTGCTACTCTAAGTGTTGGTCTGAAATGGGCAGCCCGCGGGGCCACCTCGGGGAAACTTGAGGGTTGGTTTTACTTGTAGCTTGACCTATCCGATGTTGCCCTGAGAACGAGATATGTGCAGCTCCTATCAGGATGTTGGCGCATCGGGCGGCTTTGCTGGTCTTGTTTTACCATTGTCGAAATGTCTTGTAACCGGGATTCCGAGTCTGATCGGGTCTTCCTGGGAGAAGGAATATCCTTCATTGACCGTGAGAGCTTGTGATGGGCTAAGTTGGGACACCCCTGCAAGGTTATGAACTTTCGAAAGCCGTGCCCGCGGTTATGGGCAGATGGGAATTTGTTAATGTCCAGTTATAGATAACTTTAACCTTATCTTAATTAAAATGCATCAACCGCGTGGTAGCCGTGATGGTATCTTTCCGGCGGAGTCCGGGAAGTGAACACGGTGTTGGAGTTATGCTTGAACGTAGGTTGTTCTAGGATCGCTTCTTGATCATAGTTTCTTGACCGTGCCTTGCCTTCTCTTCTTGCTCTCATTTGCGTATGTTAGCCACCATATATGCTAGTGCTTGCTGCAGCTCCACCTCATACATTTCCCTACCTATAAGCTTAAATAGTCTTGATCACGAGGGTGTGAGATTTCTGAGTCCCCGTGACTCACAGATTACTTCCCAAACCAGCTTGCAGGTGTCGATGATTCCATGCAGGTGACGCAACCAAGCTCAAGGAGGAGCTCGATGAAGATCGTGTTCGTTATGTTGTTCCGTTTCCAGTTGATCAGTAGTGGAGCCCAGTTGGGGTGGTCGGGGACCTATGCAATAGGGGTAGTCTTCTTTGATTTTGGTTCCGTAGTCGGACCTTGATTGTATCTGGATGATGTAATGCTTTATACATGTATTGTGTGAAGTGGCGATTGTAAGCCAACTATGTATCCCTTTCCTTATTCATTACATGGGTTGTTTTAAGATTACCTCTCTTGCGACATTGCCTTCAATGCGGTTATGCCTCTAAGTCGTGCTCCAACACATGGCAGATATAGCCGCATCGAGGGTGTTACACTACCTCATCTATAATCTATTCACAGGGTCTGCTATCAGTGTTTGCATCATGTGAGATCAGAGTGACAGTCAGAACAAGTCTGAGGAGCAAGTGAACATGAGTGAGGGCACTAGTCCCTCCAGTAGCTCACATGATGGAAGCAGGAGCACACCCAGCAACTTGCCAAAGGCTGCCACAAGGGCCAAAAAGAAGAAAACTTAGATTCAGAGGATGAGGACTATGTGGCTGGTGAGGAAGATGCCATCTCAAAGAGGAAAGTCTTAAAAAGGAATATGGCATAGCTGTTGCCACTAAGCCAGGGATGAAGCAAAAGGTTCTTGCCAAGAGAGCTCCCATGTCAAAAGCCAGAACATCCACTCAAGAGACTTTGGGATCTGCACCCAAAGAGCAGGTTGTGGAAGAAAAGAAAAGGAAGGAAAGGGTCACGAAGACCACTGCCAGAGTGCTTGGGAGATCTTCAATAATGAAAGACTCTGAAGAAGAGGAAGATGAAGAGGATGCAGCACCAGCACCCAAAGCTCAAAAGCTTATGGGAGATGCTATAAGGGCAGGGGTTGTTCCATCTAAGCCTAAGACTGCTCCTAAGACTGCTGCTCCATCTCCAAAGCCAATTCCAAAGAGGAGCACCAGGAACATCCCTGTTGGGGAGAAGAACAAGGACCCAATGCCTGAAGCTGCAATGGAAGAAGAAGATGATGAGTCACATGTCTTGAGGAAGTTGAAGCCAAAAATTTCAGATCACAATGATGCTCATCCAGTAGCTGAGAACATGAAGATAAGGAAGGATTCAGGATTGAGGCTATGGAGAGAGTCTGATCCATATGCCACAAGGAGAAGGACTACTATGTACTACATGTTCCATACCAAGGAACAGTAGGACTTCTATGAGACAGTGTTGCTTGACAAGAAGCCAATAGTGTGTGACAGGAGATGGGTCGATTGGACATTCATTGAGGAAAATGAGGATCACTTCCCTGGTGTATATGACAACTTCAAGGCTTGTGGAGTTGATGAGTTTGTGGCTCATAAGCTCACAAAGTGGAATGATGAGCTCATCATGCAGTTCTACTCCACAGCTCATTTCTACCCAGATGGAAGGATTGTCTGGATGTCTGAAGGCACTAGGTACCACTCAACAGTTGCAGAATGGGCTCAGTTGATCAGTGCCCCAGAAGAACAAGAAGATGACTTGGATGTCTATGCCAAGAAGAAGAAGGATCACAACTCCATGGCACACATGTACAAAGAGATCCCAGATGCTGCTCTTGAGACACACAAGTTTGGATCAGTACATTACCTTCTATCAGGCTTGCCAACAATCAACTGGATCCTCAGGCACACTCTCTTGCCAAAGCCAGGTGATCACAAGATGATCAGAGGTCACTCCATCAACTTGCTACACATTTTTGATGTTCCACTGAACTTCAAGGTCATGAGCCTAATTGTGGAAACCATTAAGAGGACAGCAGCAGATCAGAAGAGGAGTTGTGGGTATGCCCCACAGATCCAGGAGCTAATCAACTCCAAGATGGGCACTGGCACATATCTGCTGGACAAGGAGCACCTGCCCATACCCAGACTTTGAGTACAACACTGTGGTGATGGATGAGAATGAACCATCTTCTGTGCACGCACAAGCCAAGAAGGAGAAGGCAAGGGCTGAAAAGGCTGCAAAGATACCAACCATGGATGAGGCATCTCAGTATCTTCTGAAGAGCAAGCAAGATCAGCTTGGCTATTTGATTGCCTTCACACTGAGGATTGAGAAGGGACTAGCCACCCTGACTCAAAACCAGGAGAGCTTGGAGAGGATCGTGGATCAGAAGTTCTATGACTTAGATGTGAAGGTCACTGAGATACAGTCTGCTGTTGAGCAACTTTAGGATGAAGTGCAGGAGAAGAAGGGCAAGACAACCACTGATGCTTTTGCTAGAGTGCCCAGAGGTCAGAGGTTTGTTGCTATGCCTGTCACAAACACTAGGGCAACTTCATCTACACCATCTACAACTTCAGTGCCACCAGCTCCATCTACATCGACTGACGCCTTCGTCCTTGGAGTTCTGTCTACACCACCACCTGAAGACCAAGCCTGAGAGTCGATTTAGCACTATGCATTTTTTATGAACTTTTTGGTAACTAGTTGCCAAAGGGGAGAAAATGTATAGATCATAGGCTTCGAGAGAGAGTATTGCTTTTGTTCTGTCTTGCGTTTCTCCTTGGTGGTTAAACTTCGTTTATTTGCTTAGTTGAGATACTTTATACTTTATGATTGTGTGTGATACTTGGATGATCATGTGTTTGATCATATGCTACCTTAATGCATGTTAGATGCCATTATCCTTTTATATTCCATATGATCACTCACTTTGCTTGGTGATGAGTGCATGTATTTTAATTATTATCATTTTGAGCCCTCCACCAAGATGTATGTGACATGGAAGATTAACCCATGATCCTAACTCTTTGTGCATCTGCAGTCCAAAGCAAATCTTAAACTATGCACAAATTTAGGGGGAGATCTTGCTTTTCACATACTTCTCAAAGAGAGAATGTTTTTCACTCTTATTATCATTTGTCAAAGCTTTGATCTATATGTTGTCATCAATTACCAAAAAGGGGGAGATTGAAAGTGCAACTATCCCTAGGTGGTTTTGGTAATTCCTAACAACATATAGCTCATTGAGCTTATGCTATTTCAAGATAAATATCTCAGGAAAGCTCAATGATTGGCATGGCATGGATGATAAAAGTGGACCCCTCAAAATGCTAAGTACAAAGGATTGGCTCAAGCTCAAAGCTCAAGACTCTACATTTTCCAATTTGGTGATCCAAGATCACATTGATTCTATAGGAAAAGCCAATACTATCAAGGAGGGATGAGGTGTTGCTTAATGAGGCTCTTGCTCAAATGTGAAGTGATATGCTCCAAAACCATCAACTACTTTCTCACATCCACATATGACCTAAACCAAAAGTCAAACTTGGCCCCACCGATTCTTCCTATCCAGTGCCACCGAGTTTCAAATGTCTTAGCCACTGCCACAAACCCTAGGCAAATCAGTCTCACCGATAGGGATCTCGATCTCACTGAGATGGGGTTGTAATCTCTCTGTTTCCCTTCGTAACATTTCGGTCTCACCAGGATGAGCGATCGGTCCCACCGATATTGCAATGTAAACTCTCTGTTTTCCCTTTATAACGTTTCGGTCTCACCGAAATGAGCGATTGGTCCCACCGAGTTTACCTGACCAACTCTCTGGTTAGCTTATTTCCAAAATCGGTCCCACCGATATTGTGTAATCGGTCTCACCGAGATTACGTTATGCCCTAACCCTAATCATATCGGTCCTACCGAGTTGCATGTAGAACCCACCGAAAACCCTAATGGTCACAAGCTTTGCTAAATCGGTCCGACCGAGTTTAACCATTTGGTCTCACCGAGTTTGGCAAGTTATGTGTAACGGGTAGATTTTGTGTGGAGGCTATATATACCCCTCCACCTCCTCTTCATTCGTGGAGAGAGCCATCAGAACGAACCTACACTTCCAACTTACTTTTTCTGAGAGAGAACCACCTACACTTGTGTTGAGACCAAGATATTCCATTCCTACCATATGAATCTTGATCTCTATCCTTCCCCAAGTTGCTTTCCACTCAAACCTTCTTTCCACCAAATCCAAATCCTGTGAGAGAGAGTTGAGTGTTGGGGAGTAAGGGAGTCCTGGATTAGGGGGTGTTCGGGTAGCCGGACTATACCTTCAGCCGGACTCCAAGACTATGAAGATACAAGATTGAAGACTTCGTCCCGTGTCCGGATGGGACTTTCCTTGGCGTGAAAGGCAAGCTTGGCGATGCGGATATTCAAGATCTCCTACCATTGTAACCGACTCTGTGTAACCCTAAACCTATCCGGTGTCTATATAAACCGGAGGGTTCTAGTCCGTAGGACAACTTCATCATACAACAATCATACCATAGGCTAGCTTCAAGGGTTTAGCCTCCTTGATCTCGTGGTAGATCTACTCTTGTACTACCCATATCATCAATATTAATCAAGCAGGAGTAGGGTTTTACCTCCATCGAGAGGGCCCGAACCTGGGTAAAAACATCGTGTCCCTTGTCTCCTGTTACCATCCGCATAGACGCACAGTTCGGGACCCCCTACCCGAGATCCGTCGGTTTTGACACCGACATTGGTGCTTTCATTGAGAGTTCCTCTGTGTCGTCACTTTTGGGCTCGATGGCTCCTTTGATCATCAACGACGATGCGGTCCAGGGTGAGACTTTTCTCCCCAGATAGATCTTCGTCTTCGGCGGCTTCGCACTGCGGGCCAATTCGCTTGGCCACCTGGAGCAGATCGAAAGCTACGCCCCTGGCCATCAGGTCAGGTTTGGAAGCTTAAACTACACGACAGACACCCGCGGGGATTCGATCTTCGACGGATTCAAGCCACAGCTGAGCGCGCCGCACTGTGTCGAGAGGCATGATCTAGCTCTGCCGCCGAATAGTCCCCTGGAGGCCTCACAAGCACCGGTTCGGACCCTTTATTCGGAGCCTATTGTGCCAATCGAGGATGAGCGGTTGGACGTCACCTCGAGGGCTACGATCTCAAAGGCGATCGAGCCGAACGTCAGCCCCGCGTTCCGCACGGCCCGTGACTCCAAGGAGCCGGATTCCTCTCCGAACTCCGAACCCCCCGCGCCCCTGCCGATCGAATCCAATTGGACGCCGATAATGGAGTTCACCGCCGCATACATCTTTCAGCACTCGCCTTTTGGCGACATCCTGAATTCTCTAAAGTCTCTCTCTTTATCAGGAGAGCCCTGGCCGGACTACGCTCAGCGAGGATGGGATACAGACTATGAAGAAATTCAAAGCCCACCCACCACCCACTTGGTAGCCACTGTCGACAATTTAAACGACGTGCTCAACTTCGACTTCGCAGACATCGACAGCATGGACGACGATGCAGGAGATACAGATGAGCCAATGCCCATAGGGCATTGGACAACCACCCCATCTCACGATGTGTACATGGTGGATACCCCTAAAGGAAATGACAACGAGGAAAAAGGGGATGGAACGGGGGACCGATCCCTCGAAAAGCAATCAAAGCGTCAGCGTAAACGCCGACCCAAGCCCCGCCTCGATAAAGACCCAGCCATAGAGCAGGATGAGCCGGTAGACGATGAGCAGGCCTTAGAGCAACCGTCTGAACAGGGCAACACGGATAGAGAAACCTTACGCCGGACGACCTTACGCCGGATAAACCCACGAAGCATAAGAATCTCCACAAGAGGCTCATTGCAACAGCATGCAGCCTGAAAAAGCATAAGCGGAAGCTAAAAACGGCGGAAGATGCACTCAGGATCCGATGGAGCAAAGTAATCAATACCGCATATAAATACGGCGACATTCGCCGCACTAAAAGCTATCCGAAGAGAAAGCTACTGCCCGAATTCGACGAAGAGGCCCTAGAGCCCTCGCATTCAAAAAATAAGAAAGCCACACGGTCGGATAGACGACCCCATGGCCAGCATAAAGCGGCAAGCGGCGCCGCACTTAAATCGGCATGCGACCAACTTAAGGATTCGCATCAGGGCCTAGTCAGGTCCATTTACGGGCCAAGAAAGCAAGCTCTCGTAAGCAATGCAATAAAGCCATCATCAGAATTTGGCACACCCAAATACAGGGGCGCCGCACACCCCCTATGTTTCACTGATGAGGTCCTGGACTATGAATTTCTAGAGGGATTCAAACCCGTAAACATAGAGGCATATGATGGAACAACAGACCCTGGAGTCTGGATCGAGGATTATGTCCTCCACATACATATGGCTAGAGGAGATGACCTCCACGCCATAAAATACTTACCCCTTAAGCTTAAAGGTCCAGCCCAGCATTGGCTTAAAAGCCTTCCTGAAAACACAATCGGAAGTTGGGAAGAACTCGAGGACGCTTTCCGAGCAAATTTTCAAGGGACCTATGTCCGCCCTCCGGATGCAGACGATCTTAATCACATAATCAACAGCCCGGAGAATCAGCTCAGCAATTCTGGAATAGATTCCTCACTAAAAAGAATCAGATAGTCGACTGTCCGGACACCGAAGCCTTAGCAACTTTCAGGCATAACGTCCGAGACGAATGGCTCGCCAGACACCTCGGCCAAGAAAAGCCAAGAACAATGGCCGCACTAACAAGCCTCATGACCCGCTTTTGTGCAGGAGAGGACAGCTGGTTGGCAAGATGCAGCCCCAGCGACCCAACTACATCCGAAACTAGGGATGGAAATGGAAAACCGCAATGCAACAAGGACTGTCGCCAGACTAAGGAAAAAAGTCCGAAGAGCACGGTAGTCAACGCCGGATTCAAAAGCTCACGATAGAATCAGACAAAGCCACCCCTCCAGGATAACAGGGATGATCCATCCAACTTAAACAAAATCCTGGACAGGAAATGTCAAATACACAGTACTCCCGGTAAGCCTGCTAACCATACCCATAGAGATTGTTGGGTTTTCAAACAATCCGGCAGACTCAACACTGAACACAAGGGGCTCGACACACCAAGCGAAGATGAGGACGAACCCCAAAAGCAGAGCACCAGGAAACAAAAGAACTTCCCACAAGAAGTAAAAATAGTAAACTTACTTCACATAACAAAACGTGCGGCGCCCATAAAGGTATGCACCACACGACCTATCCCAAAGGGGTCCCGCCATTGGTTGTCAAAACCAATCATCTTCGATCAGCTGGATTATTCTAGAAGTATCAGGAACGCAGGCTGTACTGCCTTGGTACTCGATCCAATAATTGGCGGACTCCAGTTTTCAAATGTCCTTATGGACGGCGGCAGTGGACTAAACCTGATATATCAGGACACAATCCGCCACATGGGGATAGACCCAGCAAGAATCCGCCGCGGCAAAACCGCCTTTCAAGGGGTCACGCCTGGTCCGGACACCCATTGCATGGGTTTTCTCCGGCTCGAAGTTATATTCGGCTCTACCGATAACTTCCGCCATGAAAAGCTGACCTTCCACATCGTCCCATTCTCCAGTCACTATCAAGCACTACTGGGACATGAAGCTTTTGCCCGCTTTAACGCAATACCGCATTATGCATCTCTAACGCTTAAGATGCCCGGTCCACGAGGCATCATCTCTTTGAAGGGGAAGCATTGATGTGCCCCTGCCCCAAGCGGAGGACTGTGTGGCCACTTTGACAGCCCCACAGTAAAATGGCTTCACCGGCCAAAAATTTCGAAATAGGTCATTAAAGACCACGAACGCGGATAGACGAGTTCGGTACAAAATCATCATTGATGCAGGCTTAGTGGCCAAATACCCCCGCACTAGGGGCTCAGTTCTATATATTTTACTTTATACTTTGCTTATTTTAAAATTTTGTTCGGCACGACCCATTTTCAGCTCAGCTCCTCTCTTTCGCAGATGAACATCGTGCGGTGCCCGTCCAGGATACGGCACAACAGAGACACAGGCGCAGACGTGCAGTAGGGACCCGTCCTAAGGATTCTTTTTAGATTAAGACCCTGTGTAAACCTTTTTTACTGTCTCTTGTTGCTACATATCCCCTGGTTTTCTCTGATATAACCAAGGAGGAGGCTGGCATCTTGGCATGTGGCCACGTCAGAATTTTTGCGCGTACCTGGACACTAGGGTCTTTTTAATAAAGAGTGTTGTTTTGCCCGCACTCATAAAGACCGAACACCTTAGGGAGTGTTCGGCGTCATGGGTTTTGGCATTATATGCATCAGCTCCGAATCATGTCTTTGGACGAATGTTGGGTTGCCCGGCTCCTGAGTTCGGCTACCTTACGTTCCGCTCCATCGGCTAAGGTAGCACCAGGAGAACTACTGCGATTGTGCCCCGGTTAAGCCGGGCGAGCGCCTCAGTAGAGAAAGCCGAAAACTGACTCTCGTGATGTAGCGTGAGACTGGTCAGCCACCTGATGACCTATCGGAATCTATAGGATTCCTCCGTTTTAACGAAGGGCCATTTCCCGGCCAGGCACATACGCGCCCCGAACTCGGGCGAGCGCAGTCGCCACCAAGGGGCTACCTAAATAGTCCCACTGTCAAGCTCCTATGGCTAAGTGAAAGTGTTAAAGCATTATAGTCCAGTTGCCTGGCCCGCTGCACTATCACCTCCTTTGTAGGACCAAGACGTTGGGTTAAGTGTGAAAATGCGTCTTCTGCGAGCACCCCTGCACTATGTGCATGGGGGCTAAAGCCAACGACTGCCATCTTTCAAATTATATATATATAACTTAAAACGGCCGCACAGGAGGTGTTCCCAATACTTGAAGGCACAACTATAAAAGGCCACTACAATTTATCAAAATATTGCTTTATAATTACATACGCTATCATAACATAGCATCCTTCGAGCACTGCGTCTCTATTACACGAGCGCCTTCAAGGACTTCCTGAAAATAGTGCTCAGAGGGTACTCGGCTTTTGTTTGAATCTCGGGACGCAACAACGGTGGTCTCCATCTCTGCCCAGTATGTATTGACACGGGCAAGAGCCATCCGTGTGCCCTCTATGCATGCTGACCTCTTCGTCGCATTGATACGCGGCACCACGTCAAGGAATTGCTGCACCAAGCTGAAATAACTCTTTGGCTCCGATCTCCCAGTCCACAGATGACCCATGACGTACTTCATGGTGAGTCCGGACAATCTATTCAGTTCGGCCCATTGAGCCAGGCGATCGTCCACTGCCAGTGGATGCTCTGGATTGTGGAACTGTGACCAGAAAAGCTTTTCCACTTCGCGATCTTTTAGATCTCGAAAGTGTTCGGTCGCATCAGCAGCACTTGCTACCAAATCCAGATAGGTGTCCTCCACACTCCACATCCGGTCCAACGGAGCAAACTTCGGATCGCAAAACTTCCTCCGCAGCATAAAGGGCTTTCCAGCCGCAATCTGTTCGGCCTGACGCAGCTCCTCCTTCGCAGCTCTCATCGCAGAGCGAGCATCCTTGGCATCGGCAACGGCCTTCTCTAAGTCCGTCTGTCTCGCCCGGTCTTCTTTCTCAAGAAGTTTGCAACAGTCTGCAGCGCTCTTTAACTTCTCGGCCATCTCGGCCATCTCTTCTTTGCTTCGGCAATGAGCAGCCTGTTCGGCTCTTAGCTCTTCAAGGGCCTTCTCGGCAGCCGCATCGCTTTTTCTGGCTTGCTCCTTAGCTCGGGCAAGTTCTGCCCTAAGATCCTCCACAGCGGCCGTACCATCTGCATCGAGCACACACATTGTAAGACACTGGCATGAAGCTCCTCTTACCTGATGCCGCCCGAGGAATTACATACCTTGAGCCTCATCAAGCCGCTTGTTGACAAGCGCAATGTTGGCATCTGCCACGTCCAGTTGCCGCTATAGTTCGGCCAAATCATCAGTTCGGCTAGATTCCAGACACCTCGCCGCCTACATTCAAAGGCGACATCCTCTGCGTGCCATCATTTCTTGACAACGCGCAGAGTCTTAGGGGCTACTATTTACACAGGGCGCATCTTACTTATGCGCAACTGACAAAAGTGTACATTATCTAATGTACCTCAAAACCCGCCAGTAAACTTTTGACGGCCTCATGCAATCCGCTTTCTGCGGATGAAATCCTTTCAATCATCGTGCCCATCAATGCACGGTGCTCCTCCGAGATAGAAGCTCGCCCCAGCAGAATCAGACGGTGCCGGACTTGTCCTATGGCATCTTTAGAAGGCCGGACACGGAGAACCTTGGGGGGCCACATAGCTATCTTCCGCCCCTGCCGGATTCAGAGAAACCCTCCGCGACGACACCTCAGGGTCGCCCGCCTCGCTAGGCGGTACGGCAGGGGGAGGCGTCCCGCTCTCCATCATCTTCGGAAGAAGATCCCCCGAAGACGAGCTCTGCTGAGAAGGGCTGAGGTCTGAGCTACAAGGTAAAATTTCAGTTAATCTTCTCAGATATAAATCAAGGATTTCTCTCATCCCTCAAAAGGAAAACCTCTCTCTACTTACGGCTCGCTGGAGGGCTGATCCCTTTGAGGGTGTAGTTCAGCCGAGGAACTCCCTGGTGTCGGACCCTCTGACGAGGATTTTCTCCCCCGCTTTGAGGCCATGGTCTCCGGGTCGTTAGAGACGGCCCTCTTCTTCCCCTTAGGAGAGGAATTGTTGGTTCCTCCCTTCAGAGCAGCCTCCTTCGAGGAGGCCATAGTTCCCTTGTCCTTCCACTTACTTCCCTCCAAAGGCATTATCTTCAACATCCTGACAAGCACGGGATCCAGCCTGGTTTCGGGAAGGGGAGCCGGACACCTGATCAGCTTTGCCTTCGCTATCCACTCCTGTTTAAAACGACAGCTCTTTTAGGGGCAAGTTTATGACGATTATATGGATAGTAGGTCCGGGCACAAGGTTACTTACTTGGGTATCCGAGCGATTGCAGCTTAGGCCTGCGTCCTCGGTCAAATCCGGACACATCATTTGTGATACGAAGAACAGTTTATACATCTCCACGGGCGTTGCGCCCATGAAATTCTGGAGAGCATGCGGTCCCTCTGGATTAAACTCCCACAGGCGAAGGGAGCGACATTTGTCGGGCAGTATCCGGCGAATCAACATGACCTGCGTCACCTTGACCAGGCTGAGGTCTCCTTCTAAGAGATCCCTAATGCGGCCCTGCAACAAGAGCACGTCTTTGGGTAACCCCCAATCTAACCCTTTGTTGACCCACGCCGTGGTGGGGGACCCAAGCGAAAGGCAGGAAGCGCCACCCACTTGGTGCCCCTCGGAGCGGTGATATAGAACCACTCTCGTTGCCACAAGCCAAGCTCCTCGTGAAAATAGCCCTCGGGCCATGGAGCATCAGCATTCTCCGTGCCGTCCCTCGATCATCTTCGGCTCCACTTTAAAAGTCTTGAGCCATAATCCGAAGTGAGGGGTAACACGGAGGAACGCCTCACACACGACGATGAATGAGGAAATATGGAGGATGGACTCCGGAGCTAAGTCATGGAATTCCAGCCCGTAATAAAACAACAGCCCCCTCATGAAGGGATCCATTGGGAAGCCTAACCCCCGAAGGAAGTGAGACATGAACACCACGCTCTCACCGGGCTGGGGACTGGGAATGGCCTGCCCTTGAGCAGGAAACCTATGCGAAATTTCGCTGGTCAGGAACTTAGCCTCTCTCAACTTTAGCATGTCCTCCTTCGTGACGGAGGAGGGCATCCATTGGCCTTGAAGGTCAGAGCCGGACATTGTCGAAGGTTCGAAGCGCCTAGAATTTGGAGCCTAGGGTGTTGGAACTCGAGGCGACGGGCGAACTCGTTTGAGATTGGAAAAAGAAGTAAGGCCTTGGTCTCTTTATAAGAGGTTGAATACCAAGAGCCCCTCCCGTAACCGTTTGGGACTCGCCTTTAATTGAGGAAACATGCTAACGGGCACAATTGGGTTACCCACGTCCGTATTGATGAGAATCTCGTAAAAGGGGGGACACGATCTCTGCTTTGACAAGACGTGCCAAGGAAACCGCCTCGCAAAACGTGCTGAGGTGGAACAGTAAAAACGATTCGAGTAAAGGACTTGGCTGTAGTGTGATGTCACGCTGCAGAATACGTCAGCAGATTAGATTTGTGTTAATATTATTCTCTCTATGGCAATATGTGGAAACTTATTTTGCAGAGCCGGACACTATCCTTGTTTAAAATCTTCTTGAAGGACTTGGAGGAGGAACCCGCCTTGCAATGCCGAAGACAATCTGCGCGCCGGACTCGTCGTCATTGAAGCCTGGTTTAGGGGCTACTGAGGGAGTCCTGGATTAGGGGGTGTTCGGGTAGCCGGACTATACCTTCAGCCGGACTCCAAGACTATGAAGATGCAAGATTGAAGACTTCGTCCCGTGTCCGGATGGGACTTTCCTTGGCGTGGAAGGCAAGCTTGGCGATGCGGATATTCAAGATCTCCTACCATTGTAACCGACTCTGTGTAACCCTAAACCTATCCGGTGTCTATATAAACCGGAGGGTTCTAGTCCATAGGACAACTTCATCATACAAAAATCATACCATAGGCTAGCTTCTAGGGTTTAGCCTCCTTGATCTCGTGGTAGATCTACTCTTGTACTACCCATATCATCAATATTAATCAAGCAGGAGTAGGGTTTTACCTCCATCGAGAGGGCCCGAACCTGGGTAAAAACATCGTGTCCCTTGTCTCCTATTACCATCCGCCTAGACGCACAGTTCGGGACCCCCTACCCGAGATCCGCCGATTTTGACACCGACAGGGAGACTATCATTTGAAGCACAAGCGCAAGGAGTTCATCATCAACACACATTTGTTACTTCTTGGAGTGGTGTCTCCTAGATTGTCTAGGTGTCACTTGGGAGCCTCCGACAAGATTGTGGAGTTGAACCAAGGAGTTTGTAAGGGCAAGGAGATCGCCTACTTTGTGAAGATCTACCACTAGTGAGGCAAGTCCTTCGTGGGCGATGGCCATGGTGGGATAGACAAGGTTGCTTCTTCGTGGACCCTTCGTGCATGGAGCCCTCCGTGTACTCGCGAAACCGTTACCCTTCGTGGGTTGAAGTCTCCATCAACGTGGATGTACGATAGCACCACCTATCGGAACCACAACAAATACATCCGTGTCTCCAATTGTGTTTGAATCCTCCAAACCCTTCCCTTTACATTCTTGCAAGTTGCATGCTTTACTTTCCGCTGCTCATGTACTCTTTGCATGCTTGCTTGAATTGTATTAAGATTGCTTGACTTGTTCTAAGTTGCTAAAATCTGCCAAGAACTAAAATTGGGAAAAGGCTAGATTTTTATTTGGTCAAGTAGTCTAATCACCCCCTCTAGACATACTTCCGATCCTACGAAGTGCCCTTTTGCGCTTGTTATTTGAAGCGAATGTCTCGAAGAATGTCAGTACTCTTGGGTCGTCGTCTTCTAGGGGTGTTGTTCTGGGGCGTCCTTGATAAGGATGTCCTCGCTGCTCTTGGCTACCTGTCATAGTATCCAACATGTTCTAAGGCTGTGGGTTGCCACGGTATCTGTTGTTGTATGTATTTTGCATGGGCCATCGAGCCACCCTTCCAGAACGGTGCCGTGCCGTATAGTGGCTTTGTGTTTTTTGACTGTTGGACTGGGCGTGCCCTGAGGGTACGCCCTTTTCGCCTGTAGGGGAAGTTGGGTTGGGGCTGGTGGTTCCCAGCGAGCTGCCCGAGTTTCCCAAGCGCTTTCCATCGCGCGGTATTTTTGTACGATGGTTGCTAAGTTAGCAAATTTTAGTATGCGGCATCGATTGATGGTGTTGAGGATTCCTTCGTCAGCACAGTTTTTGCAGAACGCTGATATTGCGTCCTTGTCACGGCAATCTTTCACCTTGTCCTTGACAAGGAGGAATCTGGCCCAAAAGTGGTGGACCTTCTCCTGAGATTGTTGTTTTATGCTCATGAGAGCCTCTATGGCCTTGTGGGTGGCTGGGATTAAATCCGAACCCCGACCTTACCGGTTGTCCGGAGTCCGACGATCTTCCGGACTAGACAGTCTGGGTTCCGGAATAACTTCTGATTGTTTGGAACCGTCATTCGATGCTATGTTTAGAGGGCTGGTTGCGTCCTTTCACGGGTGAATATCCAGCTCTTCATGAACGGCAACCCGAACATAGTCCGTCTTCAATATAGAAGAAGACCTGCCGTCCTGCTCCAGGACTACCGCGATCTGGTGGGTGACCGGTGGAGTTTCGGTTTCTCCCTGATCGGTTTTAGGCCCGATCTGATCGTAATATGTGAAGATTTCCAAAGCGGCGATGCAATCTAGGAGCTTGTTTAAGGATGAAAACTCAACCGGATCCATCTGCTTGGAGTGCTCGAAGTTGATGCGAAGGGGATTTTTGATGGCCCAAGAGGTCATCGTCGGCTACGCGGCCGAACGAGCGATCATAGTAAAGTCGCCCAGCCGGAAGGTTTGGCCCGAGGCCAAAACTACCCCTGCGGTAATGTTGTATTTAATGACAAGGCAAGCCATCGAGCCTTTCATCGACGACACAGTGGAACTCTCAATGAAAGCACCAATGTCGGTGTCAAAACCGGCGGATCTCGGGTAGGGGGTCCCGAACTGTGCGTCTAGGATCGATGGTAACAGGAGATGGGGGACACAATGTTTACCCAGGTTTAGGCCCTCTCTATGGAGGTAATACCCTACTTTCTGCTTGATTGATCTTGATGCATATGAGTATTACAAGAGTTGATCTACTACGAGATCTTAATGGCTAAACACTAGAAGCCTAGCCTATGTGAATATGGTAATGAGTATATGTGGTGCCCTTTCCGGACTACCCCTTCGGTTTATATAGACACCGACAGGATCTAGGGTTTACATGGAGTCGGTTACATAAGAAGGAATCTTCGGTCGCCAAGCTTACCTTCCACTCCAAGTAGAGTCCAATCCGGACACAGTGCAGTCTTTGGCATTCATGTCTTCATAGCCCATCAGTCCGGCCCATGGATAACAGGCCGGACGCCTGAGGACCCCTTAGTCCAGGACTTCCTCACCAGGCACTCTTCGCCTGGCGCCCTCCTAAGGCAAACATGCCACGAAGCACACCTCCACGTGGTGCCCGAGCGCCTCCCTCGCGATGCTGGCCAGGTCTGGGGCCCTCCAAAAGAGAGACCCTGAGCCCTGCCCGAGGACGGCACCGGGCACGCCGCCCTATGCGAGGGAGAGAGGTGCCCCAGGCGCGGGCGTAGATCCTGAAGTGGTGCCACCGGAGGTGCTGCTCCCTTGAGGTCTAGTGTGGAGCAGCTGCTTCTTCTTCTTGGTGTTGGCCTCAGGAGAGTACTACACGACATTGCATCAGGGTCTTCGAGTGATGCAACTTGGAAGGCGCGCTCGAGGGAGCACACTGCGTCTCATTCTTCGCAAGGGACCATGATGATTCCGCCGCTTCCCCACATCTTGAGGACGTTGTAGCCATGGTGGGTGACTGCCATGAATTTGGCTAGCGCTGGGTAACCGAGGATGGCATTGTATGGCAGACAGATGTGGGCGACGTCGAAGTCGATGACCTTGGTGTGGTAGTTGTCGCGCTCACCGAAGGTGACAGGGAGGCAAACCTGCCCTATCGGGGTGGTAGAGCCGTCAGTCACTCCTGAGAAAAGTAGCAAGCCCTAGCCGATCTTCGTGTTCGGCTACTTCGCACTACGGGCCAACTCGTTTGGCCACCTGGAGCAGATCGATAGCTACGCCCTGGCCATCAAGTCAGATTTGGGAGTTTAAACTATGTTACGGACATCCGTGGAGATTTGATCTTCGCCGGATTCGAGACCGCGACGACTGCTCCCGGTCACCTTGACGAACATGACCTAAATCTGTCGTCAGACCGCATCCAGGAGATAGCTCCTGTGACCACTCCGGCCTTAGATGCGTAGCACACTGCGGCATCCAAGGACTGGAAGCTCAAGCCCGCCATGGAGTCCACAAATTCCCTGGTGTTGGAGCCGCACATAGACTTGATCTCACACGATACTTGTGCCACCGGAACTCCGGACTCATCTTCTGCCGTAAGTTTCGAACCATGTGAGCCCGCGAATGCCAAACCTGATAGTTTATTGATCTTCGAATTCAGCGCCGCAGACATCTTCCAGCTCTCGCCTTTGGGCGACATGCTAAACTCATTAAAAAAACCTATCCTTGATGGAGGACTCACAGCCGAACTATATCCGGCCCGAACTAGGGGCTGATGGTGGAGAATTTTGCTTCCCACCCGCCACCCACTTCATAGACACGGTCGAGGGTTTGACCGACACACTTGATTACGACTCCGAGGACATCGATGGTATGGACGATGATGCCAGATAAGAAGAGGCCCAGAACCCGCCGTTCACCGGACGCTAGACGGCCAATTCCTCGTATGATGTATACATAGTGGATGCACCAAAGGAGAACAACGGCGATGACAAGACAGATCCAACTGAGGATAAACCTTCCAAAATACAATCGAAGCGCCTGCGTCAACAGCGCCGCTCTAAGTCATGTCGCAGTAAAGACAGCAACACCGGCACAGGAGAAGATAACACTCCAGAAGGTGCTGAAGATAACGAAGCCCCGTTGAAACAGCTAACGAATAAGATGAACGGGAAGATGGGCAGGCTAGCCCTGGTAAGCAGGCCACCAACGAAGACTCAGAGGACGAAAGTTATCTTTCACTCTCCGAGGATGAGGTGAGCCTCTGGCACCAACGATTTCATCATGCCTGGGGAACCTCTTGAGCAGGAGCACTTCAAGCGACAGCTAATTGCCACTGCAAGGAGCCTGAAAAAGAAGCAGCAGCAGCTTCAAGCTGACCAAAATCTGCTCAATGATAAATGTACCAATGTCCTAGCAGCCGAAGAATAAGGCCTCAAGCGCCCAACCAAAAGCTACCCAAATTGCAAATTGCTACCTCAGTTTGACGAGGAGGCGCCGGAATACATACCTCCAGCGTACAATGCGGCTAACCGACCACCACGTAGTCGGGACAAAACGACAACTCACGCCGAACACCAGCCAGCCCCGCCTCATCGCATAGGTAGAGGTAAATTAGCCCATGGTTATACATATGACCTCCGGCAAAACTTGAACAATAAAGCAGGACATACCAGATCAATCTACGGATCGCGAGGACGTGCCTCGACACGCGACGACGGCCACCTATTAGGACGTGACAAACTTAGTCATGCGCGGGCTGAAAACCGCAGACGAACTCCATCAGAGCTATGTCACGATACGACCTGATATAGAGGCACTGCACACCTTCATTGCTTCACCGATGAGGTCATGGATCATGAATTCCCAGAAGGGTTCAAACCCGTGAATATAGAACCATACGATGGAACCACGGACCCCGCGGTGTGGATCGAAGACTTCATTCTCCACATTCATATAGCCCGCGGCGATGACCTCCACGCCATCAAATACCTCCCTTTAAAACTCAAGGGGCCAGCTCAGCACTGGCTCAATGGTCTGCCTGAAAATTCTATTGGCAGCTGGGAGGGCTTGGAAGAGGCCTTCCTCGATAACTTCCAAGGTACATATGTTCGACCTCCGGATGCTGATGACTTAAGCCATATAGTTCAACAGCCCGGTGAGTCCGCCAGGAAATACTAGACTAAGTTCTTAACTAAAAAGTACCAAATCGTCGATTGTCCGGATGCCGAAGACCTAGCATCCTTCAAACACAGCATCCGAGACGAATGGCTCACTCGCCACCTCGGCCAAGAAAAGCCAAAATCCATGGCGGCCTCACGGCACTCATGACCCGCTTTTGTGCGGGCGAGGACAACTGGTTGTCCCGTAGCAAAAACAATGCAAGCGAGGCCGGCACCCCTGAAGCTAAAACTAGCAAAGACAAGTCTCGACACAACAAATACAATCATCGAAACAATAATGAAAATACCGAGGATACGACGGTCAATGCCGGATTCAGGGGCTCTAAGTCCCGTCAGTGAAGGAAGTCGTTCCAAAAGAACAATTCAGGCCCATCCAGCTTGGACCGCATACTTGATCGTCCGTGCCAGATTCACGGCACCCCAGACAAACCACCCAATCATACAAATAGAGATTGTTGGGTTTTTAAACATGTCGGTAAATTAAACACAGAAAACAGGGAAAAGGGATCGCAAAGCAAGGACGATGACGAAGAGCCCCAGCAACCGAACACAGGGGGAAAGAAGAAGTTCCCCCCTCAGGTCAAAACGGTGAACATGATATACGCTACACACATCCCCAAGAGGGAGCGCAAGCGTGCGCTCAGGGACGTCTACGTGATAGAACCAGTCGCCCCAAAATTTAATCCACGGTCATCATGCCCAATCACTTTTGATCGCCGGGATCATCCGACCAGTATCCATCACGGTGGCTCAGCCGCACTGGTCCTACACCCAATAATTGATGGGTTCCACCTGACTCGCGTCCTTATGGACGGAGGTAGCAGTTCCAATCTCCTCTATCAGGATACAGCGCGAAAAATGGGCATTAACCCATCACAGATCAAGCCCACCAGGACTACCTTCAAAGGCGTCATACCAGGTGTAGAAGCCCGTTGTATGGGCTCAATCACACTGGAGGTTGTCTTCGGATCTCCGGACAACTTCCGAAGCGAGAAGTTAATCTTCGATATCGTCCCCTTCCTTAGCGGCTATCATGCACTGCTCAGACGAAATGCGTTTGCTTGATTCAACGCAGTAGCACACTATGCTTACCTCAAGCTCGAGATGCCCGGTCCATGTGGCGTTATAACAGTCAATGTAAATACGGAACACTCCCTCCGTACAGAAGAGCACACGGCTGCCTTACCAGCAAAACTATAGAGCGGCCTTCTCAAGCAGAACTTTAATTCGACTGCCTAGCCAACGGACACCGTTAAGAGGGTCTGAACTACTCTGCAGTAGGAGAGCTCGGCTCGTCAGGAGCTCGAGTAGCAATACGGCCTCCGTATCAGTCCCAATCAAGTGATGGCTTTCGTGCCGCGCATACATAATTAGCACTCAAAATCCCATGGGCATCAACGGAGACATAGCTAGCTTGTGGTCCATAGTATGGCTCAACCGATAACGGATACACACATAATTTCACTTTTACTGGTATCCTTTTCAGGTCTCAATCCCACAGGCACCATCTGGTGGTCTGGTCATCGGTCCTCTTGAAGGATAAACACACCAAGACAGCGAGAAACGCAGACATATGGGGGACTTTTTTAGGTGATTCCATTAACGATAACTCTACCAGTTTCTCAGGACCCGCATGCAGCGTGACCCTTGGTATCGGCATGTCAATTAGCCTGTTGCTTATCGCACTACCTATATCAATGCGCCTTGACGTACTAATTAAATTACAATGAGAACAGTTTGCGGCTGGAGCTGTAGGACCCCAGCTTTTTACCTTCATACATTTTCTGTTTCCTTTCTCGTTTTCAGCTCCCCTGTGGATAACCCTATCTGGTAGCACCCGTACACTTTGGTACGTTTGATGTTTTCCATGGGCTTCATAGCACCCCACGTTACGGCAACAAAAGTCCGAACACTTTTTATAAGTAAAGTTCGGCACCCCGAATTTAGCATTATATGCATTGGCTCCGAATCATGTCTTTGGTCAATAGTTGGGTTGCCCAGCTCCTGTGCTTGCAACCTTATGTTCCGCTATATCGGCTAAGGTAGTAAAGGGAGAACTACTACAATTGTGCCTTAGTTAATCCAAAGGAGCACCTCAGTAGAGAAAGCCGAAAACTGACTGTCACGATGCGGCGAGAGCCGGTCAGTTGTTCGGAGGTTACAAATCGTTGGAGATTTCTTCCGCATTATGTGAAGGATTGGTACTTCCCGATCAGACGCTTATAGCACTCTAGTTTGGATACTAGAGGCTGTGCCCATGTTTTTATTGTCGAACTCCTATGGCTAAGTGGGGGCGTTACAGCCGCATAGTCTGGTTGCCTGGTTCGTTGCGCTAAAAAACTCCTTCAAGGACCATCTAATTGGATCAAGACTGTTTAGATTCCATCCTGAACACCCCCGTACTACCTACATGGGGGCAGAAGCCAACGATTGGTTAACCCTCAGATTTCATACAACACGGCCGCACAGGAACTAAAAATTTAAAAACATAACCAACATTATATTGCACACTCACTTTGTTTTACCATATAGGGTAGAGGGAGCTCGAATACGTTCATTCAAAGATAGTGTCTTTCGCACAATGATTCGCAACAATACGGGACCCTTCCAAGACATCGCCCAAGTATCGCTCAGGTGTGCGGTGCTCCTTTCCCTCAGGCGGCCCCTCGGTCGCCAACTTGACGGCGTCCATCTTCGCCCACCAGACCTTGACATAGGAGAAGGCCAGACGCGCGCCTTCAATGCAGACACACCGCTTGATGACGTCCAGCCGAGGACAGGCATGAACCAGCCTCTCCACGAGGCCCAAGTAACTGTTGGGTATAGCTTCGGCTGGCCATAGCCGGATTGTTAAATCCTTCATGGCCATTTCGGCCACCCTATGCAGATCGACCAGCTGTTTTAGCTGATCGCTGAAGGGCACCAGATGTTCCGGCACAAGATATTGCGACCAGAACAGCTTCTCCGGGGAGCCCCCTTCTTCGGCTCGGAAGAACTCTGTGGCGTCGGTCACACTGCATGGAAGATCAACAAAAGCCCCTGGAGAACTCCGAATCCAGGTCAGTAAAAGAGATTTCCTCTTCACATTCTTGCTTTGCATATTGAATGCCTTACCCGCCGCAATCTTCCTGGCTTCTTGGATCTCATGGAGGGCACCCTAGGCTTCACTCCGGGCTGTCTCCGCACTCTTACGAGCCTTGGCGAGTTCGGCCTCTTAAACCGGAAGGCTTAGTCTGGAAAGGACGGAGATTCATTACCATAGCCATACCAGCTAGACCTCTAGGGTTTAGCCATTACGATCTCGAGGTAGATCAGCTCTTGTAATACTCGTATTCATCAACATCAAGCAATCAGGACATAGGGGATTACCTCACTACAAGAAATATGTCAACTTGTGACCTTCTCTTAGTGACCCCAGCTGAATTGGTCGTAAATTCACGGCCATTTCGCTTGGAAGGGCTCAAACCCTGAAATTGCTTACACGAAATGGTCACAAAGCAGACAAGAGACACCAATGACCTTATTTCTACTTGATTACGACCAATATAAATGGTCATGAGTTGTGAACATGGATGCATTGGTAATTATTGCTATGACTAGGCGCCACCTCATCAGTTTTGCCTATGTGTCATGTCCATGTGTCAATTTTTTCCCTAGATTGTGAAGCAGCCTATATTTCTGTCATTCCCAAAATTACCAAAAAAATTGGGCATTCTTTACTATCCAAATCATTGCCTCATGACAATATTCAACTCCATTTACCTGGTAAATCTTCCTCTGCAAATTTCCAAAGTTTTTGTTCAACTCGAACTGTTGTGAAGGAAGTACTATCTAGGCATATCCTAATGAGTCGAATTTTTGCCACATCTTCTATATTCCCAAATCATTGCTCTCCACAAAATTTGAGCCCCATCTAACAATACAAGTGAGTATGGCTTCAACATTAATATTTCTGTCCAGTGTGGTATGTTGCAAAGCAAGTGACACCTAGGCTCCTCCATTTGAACTGCAAATTTTCCAAGATAGTGTCCTTAGTAGATGATCATCCTCGGCCAAAACTTAGGCCCATTGGCCATGTGTATTTTCCGTACCACTAATCAAACATTTGGGGGTTAATTCATGTTTGAGCATTGTTCAGTCTCCTCGTGAAATTCATCTATTGTTATTTTCTTCCAAGCATCTACCTGGGGAGTGCCAAGCCTACTAGACATTCCTAGGCTTCCCAGAATGCATGGTAACGCCACGGTCACGCGGTGACCACACGATGGGCATGCGAGTCTACGCGCTTTGGAGTTGGGGCCCTGGGCCACCGTCCAAACCTCAACGTATCACCACCAAACCATGTAGTTATGCTTAAATAGATACTTATGTACCTAGAAATGATTTTTGGAAAAAATAAAGAGCAAACTATAAGGCCGTCACAGTTCAAATTTGACCCGCTTCGTGCTGAATCGGCTGAAATTTGTCTTTTTCACCAGAGGTGGATAATTTTTTTTTACACCCAACCATTTTGTCAATTGTGCATTAAACATGGCCTGATATTTTATAAAATTGATTTGGTCCGTTTTTGCAACAATTATTTGGTAGTTCCTTCACAAAAAACCTCATTTCGGGCACTCAAAAAATGGAAAATGAATTTTCCGTGCAAAGAAACTCAAAAATCCTCTAGGCAACATTGTTTGTCATTCCAAGATGCACCCTTGTGCACAATATGAGATCATTTGAACGAACTATGCCATGAATGTGGCCATAAGATTGATCATTTGGCTTGAAAGCCATCAATCTTCACGCATGATAGCTCATTTCTAAGAACACTTTTTTAAAATAATTGCCGTATTACAAGTTTATTATTTTTCCTGGAAGCTTGGTCACATATGATGCGGTCAAAATGGCGGGCATGACAGTTTCTAGCTAGTGGTTGAATCTTGGAAATTTTTTGGTGTTTCTCTGATTAAAGAGATACTTATGTACCTAGAAATGATTTTTGCAAAAAAATAAAGTGCAAACTATAAGGCAGTTGTAGTTCAAATTTGACCCGCTTCCTACTGAATTGGCGGAAATTTGTCTTTTTCACGAGAGATGGATCAAAACTTTTGAAACCCAACCATTTTGTAAATTGTGCATTAAATATGTCCTAGTATTTTATAAAATTGATTTGGTCCCAATTTGCAACAAATATATGGTAGGTCCTTCATAAAAAAACTCATTTTAGGCACTCGAAAAATGAAAAATTGATTTTTCGTCCAAAGAAAATGAAAACTCCCTTAGGAAAAATTGTTTTCCATTCCAATATGCACCCTTGTGCACAATATGAGATCATCTGAACAAACTATGCCATGAATGTGGCCATAAGATTGATCATTTTACTTGAAAGCCATGAATCTTCACACATGATAACTCATCTCTGAGAACACTTTTTTAAAACAATTGCCATATTACAGGTTTATTATTTTTCCTGGTAACTTGGTCACATATAATGACACAATGCGAAGGTTTTCCAATTTTTTTTATTTTTATTGAATTTTTATGCCCGTTTCAAAATGCGGTCAAAACGGCGAGCATGACCGTTCCTAGCTAGTGGTTGAATCTTGGAAAAAATTTGGTGTTTCTCTGATTAAATAGATACTTATGTACCTAGAAATGATTTTTGGAAAAATAAAGAGCAAACTATAAGGCAGCTATAGTTCAAATTTGACCCGCTTCCTACTGAATTGGTGGAAATTTGTCTTTTTCACGAGAGGTGGGTCAAAACTTTTGAAACCCAACCATTTTGTCAATTGTGCATTAAATATGTCCTAGTATTTTATAAAAATTATTTGATCCAAATTTGCAACAAATATATGGTTGGTCCTTCACAAAAAAAACTCATTTTAGGCACTCAAAAATGAAAAATTAATTTTTCGTCCAAAGAAAATGAAAAATCCCTTAGGCAAAATTGTTTGCCATTCCAATATGCACCCTTGTGAGCAATATGAGATCATTTGAACAAACTATGCCATGAATGTGGCCATAAGATTGATCATTTGACTTGAAAGCCATGAATCTTCACACATGATAGCACATTTCTGAGAACACTTTTTTAAAAGAATTGCTGTATTACAAGTTTATTATTTTTCTTGGTAACTTGGTCACATATAATGACACAATGCGAAGGTTTTCCAATTTTTTGATTTTTTTGAATTGTTTATGCCCGTTTCAAAATGCGGTCAAAACGCCAGGAATGACCGTCCCTAGCTAGTGGTTGAATTTTGGATTTTTTTGGTGTTTCTCTGATTAAATAGATGCTTTTGTACTTAGAAATGATTTTTGGAAAAAATAAATAGCAAACTATGAGGCAGCCGCAGTTCGAATTTGACCCGCTTCCAGCTGAAACGACGGAAATTTGTCTTTTTCACCAGAGGTGGATCAAAACTTTTTACACCCAACCATTTGGTCAATTGTGCATTAAATATGGCCTAGTATTTTATAAAAATGATTTGGTCCAATGTTGCAATAATTATTTGGTAGGTTCTTCACAAAAAAAACCTCATTTGGGGCACCCAAAAAATGGAAAATGATTTTTTCATCTAAAGAAAATGAAAATTTCCTTAGGGTACATTGTTTGCCATTCCAATATGCACCCTTGTTCACAATATGAGATCATTTGAAGAAACCATCCCATGAATGTGGCCATAAGATTGATCATTTGGTTTGAGAGCCATTGATCTCCAAAAATGATAGCTCGTTTCTGGGACCACTTTTTTAAAAGAATTGCCGTATTACAAGATTATTATTTTTCCTGGTAACTTGGTCACATATAATGACACAATGCGAAGGTTTTCCAATTTTTTGAATTTTTTATGCCCGTTTCAAAATGCGGTCGTAACGGCAGGCTTGACCGTTCCTAGCTAGTGGTTGAATCTTGGAAACCTCTTGATATTTCTCTGATTAAATAGATATTTATGTACCTAGAAATTATTTTTGTAAAGAATAAAGAGCAAACTATGAGGCAGCTACAGTTCAAATTTGACCTGCTTCCTGCTGAATCGATGGTATTTTGTCTTTTTCACGAGAGGTGGATAAAAACTTTTGACTTCTAACCATTTGGTCAACTGTTCATTAAATATGGCCTAATATTTCAGAAAATTGATTAGGTTCAATTTTGCAACAAATATATGGTAGGTCCTTCACAAAAAAACTCATTCTAGACACTCGAAAAAAAGTATGACGGGCATTTCTAAGGACACTTCTTTTAAATATATTTATCTTATTACTAGTTTGTTATTTTTTTTTCTTAAAACTAGGTCACATTTTATGACACGATGAAAAGGATTTCCATTTTTTCAATTTGTTCGAATTTCTCAAGTCAAGAAAATAGCTAACATGATTTAATATATTATATTTAAATCTACTGCGACCAATTTAAATGATCATAATATTATATTGCGTTCTGATTGGTCCAAAGATAACGGAGGCAGATAACGCACGCAGCCCTCACCCCTTGCCGCCCCATCAACCGCACCTCAGCCAAAACACTAGCATTGTGTTTGGACATCTTCCATCCACCCCCCGCCTCCTTTCTTACTTTCTTTCTCTCCCTCCCACGCCCTCCTCTCGCGACCCCGATCCCGATCCAGATCACGATCCCAACCCCGCCGCCGGCGATATCCTCCTCCCCCCCCAGCGCCGCCGACCCCACCTTCAATTCCTCTCCCAAGGGAAGGGAAGGGAAGGCCAGCCGGGGAGATCGTTCGCGCGCCCATATCCACGCCACCGTCGTCGACCTGATCCGCGTCCGTCCTCGAGGGAGGTCGGCCATGGTGGTCCGCGCTCGTCCCACCTTCCACCCTGTTCCTTCCATTCGCGGTCCACGCCACCGCGGGAGTCAGGGAGCGTCGTGCCCTGCCCGCCGCGCATGACCAACCGTCGCCGCCGGAGAATCTCCAACCTAAGGTATACCGATTTTCAATTCCCCGTTGGGTCGGATTGGCCCCCAGTTCATGCACCTCGGCCTCCCGCACGCAAGGATTTAGGGTTTATTTAGGTGTTGGGATTAGGAGCCTCTTAATCTGTATGCTGCAATTTCACCTCGATCGCGTCACATGCTCGTCTGATTTGGTCGTGGTTTGCTTTCTCGGTTCCATTCAGTTGGTTGCTGATCAATCAAGCTCCTGAGCTTCCATGGATCTCTTTGTTGGGAGTGCTTCTGCACACCCGGGTTGGTTAGGTTAGCTGCCGCACGTCTTGCACATGTGTCACTAGTATTGCTGTTCCCAGCATTTTCCCGAGTATGTTTGGAAGGGGCTAGTCCTAGCTAGTATTTCTCCGACTAGGCTAAGTCGATCTGGTTGGCATGCTCTTACACTCTACTAGCAGCCTGTTCCATTTGACTCATTCAAATTAATAATGCATATATGGCAATTCAGACCTGGCATAAGTTACACTTGACAAGAGTATCTTGCACACTTTCTGTCTTCTGTGTTACATCTGGTCTCAGTCTCAGGCATGCTTTATAGTCTCATATATATTGTATTTGTACATCTTTGTGAAGCTTAATTTGATCCTAAATAAAAGATGCTTGGACATTGGTGGAACTTTATTTAATTTGATCCTAAATAAAAGATGCTTGGACATTTGTACATCTCTAGTTAATTTGGTCTATTATTATCCTAGAAGCTGCAATGACGGAGATCACACGCTCCTTCGACCAGGCGCGGCCAGCCTCCATCTCCGGCCACTTTGGCCTCGCCCCCGACCTCGCTCGTTGCTCCTTCGACCACACGCTCCGCCGCGAGGTGAGCTCCCCCGTCCTCTCCGCCCCAGATCCTTAGTCTGGGTACATGTGCACTTGATCGGTTATTTCTGGGTACATGGCCGGAGAGTCTGACTTAGCTCTCTCATTCTCGACTGCTCTGGTCTGTGGATCTCGATCGTTCCGCTCTTTTTTTAGCTGTCGCAAGCTGAGCTGAATCTTGTTGGTTGAGCCGAGCAAGGTCACCGTCAGTTGTGACTTGTTGGAGTCTTCTCCTGGTAGCAACAGCAGGCTTTGGCTTGAAGGCCCCAACAACCACTGGTCGGTCAGCCGCTCAGCTTTAGAGACCTACTTTAGTTAACCTGTAATGTACTTGCGTAGACGTGTAGGAGCAGCCTTTGTGAACCTGGGCTGTGGCTTGGACGGCAGGAGAATATGATGTTCAGTTATGTATGAAACAAATCAGGTCTTGGTTCAGTTTTGTATGTGTTGATTTGATTAAACCTTGACTGAAACCAAAGCATCACGTTTTGATTAAACGTTTACATGAGTTGTTATTCTATTCAAGTGGGTGAACTAAGCTATTTTTATTTAGTTTGCTCTCTGCTATGCCAAAGCCATCATTGTGAGCCATCACCGCATTACATTTTTCCCAGAATTACAAATTAGCCATGGACTTGATTTGTTATTTGCATCACTAGCCTTTTGGGGCACCAGATTTATACTATGCTTGCTGATTTTATTTGTGCCTACTGATTGATTATACAGTGATTGAGACGCTGCTAATTTTACTAATTGATGTTGTTGCTGTCGTATTCAGACTATTGTGATGGAAACTCATTTGATTTGCTGCGTATCATCAAACAGCTGTGGCTCTCTCTAAGTCCTCACGCTGCTGCTGCTAACCATGTTGTTGCTCCTCTATTTCTGCACCTCCTGCTGCATGCCTCTTCTCTGAATCCACTAAACCCGCTGCTGCACTTCTTCTCTGAACCTGTTTCTTGCTGCTCGCTGCTACTCCTCTCTCCATCCCCACGATTGCTTCTTCTTCTCCTAACCTCGCTGCTGGTCTTCTCTAAAGTCTGAACCCCCTACTGTTGATGCTGCTCTCGCCCTATCTATTTCACTCTCTTTCTTTCTCTGTAATTCAATAGAACTAGTACTTACTTATGATATGTGCTTACTTATGTTGCTGGATTTCTATTATATGCTATAACTGTGAAAGGGATGGTAAATCTATAGATTTAAGTATTGTATATGCTAGAATATTAGCCATGCAAACATATCTTTTGGTCTACAATTTTCACAAGTATAGGCTAATGACAGAAACCCTATCTAATATTATTTTTCCTGGGTACTATTTACATGAATACAACCATATTAGAGACATCACGCTGCAGTACACGGCATGTACATGGTTATACTAAAACATCCCTGTAGGCAATATTTTTGTACTTTTCCCTCATGGGTCAATATCCTTATTTGGCCTTGCAAGCCATGTGTGAGTCATTGTATCATGAGCCTGGGCGAGTCATTATATCCTGAACCGCCTGCGCAATTTCATTTCTTCAGTGGCTCTACGTGTTGTGTTGCCTGAATTCGTTTCCGTTCCATTGCATTTTTCAGACATAATTCACCAGAAATGCATAATTGGCAGACTAGTAATGCAGCATGCTAGCTAGTGATTTTTCAGACATAATACTAGTGATTTTTTAGACATAATACTAGTGATTTTTCAGACATAATACTAGAAATGGGATGTTTTGCCTGTCCTTACTGAAGAAGATAAGAATGGAATTTAATTGGATGGTCCCTTTCATCGTACTTAATTATGTTCTGCTTGAGTTAACTGCCTTATTATGTTCTGCTTGAGTTGACGCTATTTATGTCCAAACCTGGGTTTATACTCTTTGCATTTCGTCATCACTCATCGGTTGGGCTGTTTACTTAATGTATTTGTTGTCCGACTGGTCCATCATATTTCCTGATGTACTTCTACATATATATGTTGGTTGTAATCTTCTTGAACGATCCAAGTACTTGATATTCCATTCTGTTCTTGTAGGTGAATGGAGCTTGTGTTGTTGGTAGAACACCATTGATGACTTCTTCCTATGTTGAAGAGCATGTTCCGTGGTATCCAAGAGTAGCTAGCTTTAACTTGGCAGAGCATTTTATTTTTCAATCGCAATATTTGTGATTGTCTGGAATATTGTATGGTTATGTACGTGAAGTTTTAAGTTCCTGGGCATGCAATATTTGTAGTTTAAACTGGTTGTTGTGATGTGAACGAATGTATGGAGTTTCACATGTTCTATTCTGTACATAATATATTGTAATAAACCTATTTTGGTTGTTATTCGAAGATTTTCGTATTCTTCTCTTCTTTCTATTTGATATATACTACTTAAAAAGTGATGTGGATCCACTGCCAGGAAAAATCTGACAATTGGGACCCATCTAAAAACTGGACCGCAAAAAACCCTTGAAAATAAAAATGAAATGGACCGCAAAAGGCCATGCCTAGATAATAAAAATGCCAAATTGTTGGGCCAGGCCCGTGTAACTAGAGAAAATTAGTAGAAAAAATATACAGTAAAAAGGCTGAATTATTGGGCTTGGCCCATGTAAAACGTCGAATCGGACCGGGCTGATTCTTGTGCCACATCACCTTACCACGCTGGATGCCTACGTGGCCTGGGGAGGTTGCTAGTTACCAAAAATTTGGTCGTGGAACCAACGACCTTTTACAGAAGGTCGTTAATTTCAGTTTACGACCGCCAGCTTTTGACCTTCTATTTTTGGTCAAAAAAAGGTCGCAAATGAAAAACTATGACCTTTCAGCAGCCAATAGTGAGGGTCACAAGTTGACATATTTCTTGTAGTGCCTCCATAGAGAGGGCCCGAACCTGGGTAAACATCGTGTCCCCTGTCTCCTGTTACCATCGACCTTAGACACATAGTTCGAGACCCCCTACCCGAGATCTGCCGGTTTTGTCACTGACAGTGAGTGCCCTGGAAGTTGGCGATGAAGCGGTTGCGCATCTCGTCCCAAGAGAAGATCGAGCCTGGGGGCAGGTTTAGGAGCCATGAGCGGGAACTGTCCTTGAGAGCCATGGGAAACCAGTTCACTATGACCTTTTCGTCGCTGTAGGCCACTTCGATGCTCAGCTCATAGAGCTGCAAAAACTCCGCAGGGTCAGGGGTGCCGTCGTAGCGAGGAGGCAGATCTGGCTTGAACTTGCGTGGCCAGACGATGCTACGCAACTCAGGAGTGAAGGCGCGGCAGCCTGCCGTGGCCACTATGGCCCGTTGTGGAGACAGAGCTTGGTCGTGGTGCCCCTGCGCCGCCACGGCACGCCGCACATGGCCCTCTCGCAGCAAGCAATCCTGGCGCAGTGGGGCTGGGTGTGGTGGAGTGTTTCCTTGTGGACAGGGAATCTCTTGGAAGCTTGTTTCTTCGCGTGTGGGCACGTGGCACGGTGGGTCACGCCACGGGGCCGCACACCTTGGAGCGAGGGCGCCGTCCTGACATGGGAGAGGCGGAGGCGCACCATGAGCTGCACGCCTAAGCGCAAGGGCGCCATCTTGTTGTGGAGGAGGCAGAGGCGCTCCGTGAGCCACATCGCCAGCAGCTGGGGGCGGGCGAGGCAGCAAGTGGGATGGTGCAGGAGAGCCTCCCGTGGCGCTAACGAGTTCACCGATGCGGTCCAGCCAGTCCTCATAGAGGTCGTCGATTGTACGGTAGCACAGGAGCTCGCGTGCCATGAGTAGCGTGGCCTGCGCATCCGCGGGTGCGCGGCAAGCATGAGATGACGAGCCGGCCGAAGTCAGCGACGGGGTGGCGTGCGGTGTGGCCGTCACGGCGCACGGAGGGATGCAACGAAGAGGCTTGCTGCTTGTTTGCCGCCGGACCGGTGGCAGCGTTGGCAGCGGGTGACAGAGAACAAAGGGGAGGCCCGCCTACTGAGGGTTATCTGAGCGACACGGGCGGCGAGAGCGGCCCGGCGCTCCACGCGAGCCCGGCGAGCGTCGGCCATGAGCTTGTTGGAGTGATGAAGCGTGGATCGACGAAGAAGAAAGCTTTGGTGCAGCCCTACCCGGCGCTCCAAATGTCGTATTTCGGGTTCCGACAAAACCCTTGAGGTTCGAACACTGGGGTGCGCACGAAGATCTCCCCCCTCTCTAGCTCGCACACTCAACGATCTCACGGCCTAGCTTGACGGACCCAACGAACATGAGACACAAGATTTATACTGGTTCGGGCCACCGTTGTGGTGTAATACCCTACTTCAGTGTGGTGTGCTGTGGTGGATTGCCTCTTGGGCTGAGGATGAACAGTTACAAGGAAAGAACAGCCTCCTGAGGAGAGGTGTTCTTGTGCTTGGCGGACTTGTGTGAGGCTATGGATGGAATGGCTCCGATCCAAGATCCGATGAGATCCCTAGCTATGGTGGTTGCTAGTCCTATTTATAGAGGCCCTAGTCCTCTTCCCAAATATTGAGCGGGAAGGGATCCCACAACGGCCAATTTGAAGGGGGACAGCTAGTACAAGCTATCCTGACAAAAGGCTCTGGAGGGGACGCCATCTTGGGCTCCACGGTGACCTCCGTCCTGCCGCCCTGCTGGTCTTGGTCTTGTTGCACCGATATGGAAACCTTTGCCTGATGCCTCAGAACTCCTCGCCCGCGCTTTCCCCTTAACACCAAAGATGGAACGAGGAAACTTTGCTCGCTGACGCCCACCTGGTCTTGATCTTCATGGCTTACATCATTAGAACCTCGCGAGGTTATCCTTGCCTTGATCTCTCCGCCCCTCGCGAGCCAGCCTGGTGGGCCGCTCCTGAGGAGGTCTTGCGTCATCCGCCACGCGAGGCTTGGCCCCTCGCGAGGGTCTTGGGTGTTTGCTGGTGAAGATGGGCCGTATAGGGTCGCTGGAGGAGCCATGCTATGGGCCGCAGGCAGGCAAGTCTGGGGACCCCCGTTCCCAGAATGTCGACAGTAGAGAATGAATCATTCGATCGGGTTCAGTTAATAGCCAACGATCGATCGCTTGGGTTCAGTAACAGGTAGCCAGTAGTGTAGTCGCTCGGGTTCAATAGGCGAACGCCTCGCTCGGGTTCAGTTAGAGCCCAACGCCTCGCACATGTATGAGAGAAACACGCATCGCTCGCCCCCCGACCACCCACTGTAATCGGGAACTCCCTGATATTTTCCTCGCCCTTGCTTCTACCATGGTTTTTTCCTTCATGGACCTCCCAAAGAATGTCATGCAGCTGCGTCTCTGGCGTGCCCAGGACGAAAAGCCCATTTTCTGTCATGATTTTTTTCATAGAAGTAGGAGCCCACCACATCTATCATGATACCGGGTTTTGTCACAATTATCGTTATAGAAGTGTCATAAGTATGACAGAAAAAAATTCGTTCGGCCCAAAATGTCACGGATGTGTATGTTTTTTGTAGTGGATGATGCAGGTGGTTCTTACCGAGATTTCGGACGCCGTGAGGCGTAAAACCATACTCCTGCTTTGGTAGATTGAGTGGAGGAGCACAACGGCACGCAACACTCGAGCCTGGCAATGTTGCCTTGGGAGACGAGCAGCTACGCGTGTACAAGTGTGAAGGGTCTGAATCATCCTCTAAGTTGCCATGGCCCTCCTTTATAGCTCAAGTGGGAACCACAGTGGCAAAACAGTCATTATCTAGCAATTAGATAGATAACAATGCTATCATACCTAACTATGATAGTTAGGACAAAGTGCATTACATGCACTACTAGGTTCCACGTTGCGGATGCAGCCCGGCAAGCCCACTGTGCCGCTTAATCGTCTTCTGCTTATCTACTTGACACGCCTCTGGACGGGTGTCACGTGAAGGTAATATGTCTCCAATAGAGATACCACGTGCTTAGTAGAAGCCACATAATAACTTGGGGGCTCGACACCACATTGATAAGTGATTTGCGTCACTTCGAGGTGGAGTGGTGGAGCGGTGGTGCCTTGGCAGGGAGATTCACCCTTGACGGCCCTGGCAAGCCTGGTGGGGAAGTCTTGGATTCGTCCTTGGGGCGGCCTCGACCTGCCCAGGCACTCCTTCCCAGCAAAGAAGGCTTTCCCAAGGTAGTGCTCTGCTACCTTGTTTGTCTTGGTCTTCTTGGTCCGCTCTTTGATTTCACGAAGAGCTGCTTCTCCTGGTTTGGTCTTGCTTTGGATGTTCGTATTGGACATTGGGGGCTAGCATGCCTATGTATAAGTCTGGCAAAACAAATGTGATCGTTCGTTGCACCGACAGGGATTGACCAATTATATTGGTGCCTTGGCAGGTGGTTAGAATCCTAATATAATCAATCATAATTATTAGTATCCAGTTGCTCCAAATTCCGGCGGTTGCACAGATATCAATGTGATAATTACGCACACGGGTTGGACCATCCAAATGTGAAACAAGCATTTTTCATAGGATAGTTGGCAAGCAATAGATGAGCTCTGCTTATTTATATAGCCAGTAATAATCAAACAAAACCCCTAATTATCATTCCAAACAGCGGATAGAAGATGGCTAATGTGACAACTACAACTACCCATGCTAGTTCCTTCTTGGCTCTTGCTTTCATTTGTTGCATGTGATTGATTCTTTCTTGCTTCATCGTAGTGATTGCACACTCCAAATCAGTCAGTTTATTCTTCAGATTTACGTTATCGTCTGCGACATTGGTGATAACATTCCAAGCCCTTCCATGCATTTCGTCATTCAACCAGTTAACAAAGGCACAAGACTCATATCCCTTCCAATGTTAAATAGTATTCAGGATGAGCAGGGGCAGTAGCTCAACTTAAATGACGAACTTAGCACTAATCTCTAAGGAGCAATAGAGAAACGGTGTGCCAATGTCAAATACCTCTGGGAATACACGTCGAGCGAGAGTGTCTTCGTGCACACAACTCAGCTTTTGGTACTTTTCACTGGCGAAAACTCAGAGTCGAACTCATGTTGCGGGAGACTAGAGTCATATTTCCTGGGTGGAGGAGGGGGTCATTTAGGACGGATTGAGTAGGGAGCTACTTTGGACATGCTAAAAAAGATCAGGATTGATTGGTGCTAAAAAGACGATCTGGATCCATAGTACACCGGCCTTCTGATGACCTTAGGCAGGTGCTCGGCGGTGAATGCCGTCATGCCGGCACCGCCCATCGCGCTGGTGAGAACAATGACACAAGCCAGTGCAGCCGCTCCGAAACCATCAGCACCACTCGTTCGCATTCCCCCAATGTCAGTGCCATGCGAGAGAATTTGGGGGCTAGGGATTTGGAGGCTATCTAGGTATTTGGGGGAAATGGAGAAACTGTGGGGATATGATAACGGTCGGGCACTACTTATCGCACTCTATTGTATACGGCGCATAGTTTGTACAAATCATTTGTGTTCATTATTACAACTTCACACACGATTTACACACCAAACTATGTGATAAGACAACGTGTGTGAGACACGGTTCCCGTGACATAACCATATGCGATTTACTACCCGGTACATACGGGGATGCGATTACTAAGTTAATACTTAGGGTAAACACCGCTATGCGGATACCCATCAAAAAAGTAAAAAAACTGCTCTTAGATAAAGATGGGGGCGGCGGCCGAGGCAGCGGCTACCGGATAGTAGGTCAATCTCAGTCGGTCGGCAGTGGCGGCGTGATACGAGGTCGATCCTGGTCGGCGGAACATCCCTCGTGGTCGCTGGAGGAATAGTAGGGCTTGAAGTTCAGGCGGTTGCCCACTAAGCTTTGCTCCTCAACCCTGTTGTCTCGGTGTGCCATGGCATTGCTCTTCTCTGTCTGTTGGGTGGAGGTCACCACACGGCTAATTAATTAAGGTATGCTTTTACTTGAGTGACTTAATTAAGGTATTCAATTCATAAGGGTAGTACTATACTCTGTGTGTAAATTGACTGGTCGTTAATTTGTGTCATCGCATGGCTGGATAACAATATGGGGTGCACTTCGTAAATTATGAAAATAAAATCTTCTGATTTATGCATTCATCTTTGGTCATCAATTAATCCATTTATTAATGTTTTTACTTACCCCTCGTGTGGCATAGATGGAACGATCTGAATGGATGAAGGATCGGAGAAACTCAAAGTTTATGAGTGGCATGACGGAGTTCATCGATTTGGCTGGAAGGACAAAGAAGAGAGCCTGTAATGACTATTGCATCATGTGTCCATGCAGCGATTGTACCAATACGGGGTCACGTAAAGATATAGATGTTGAGTACCACTTACTTAAATGGGGATTCATGGATGGATGTACATGTTGGAGAAGACACGGTGAAGAGCCGGTCATGGATATAGGTAACCAGGTTAGCGGGGTGTCAAACCCCGATAAGAGTCACAAGGATGTTGAATCTAACGTTAGGGCTCAGACATCAAGCTACGAACGGAACAACGACAAGCCAAAACTCCCACTGGAAAAACCAAGAGGAAGACGCAGACGAAACCGACGACTTTGATGATATGCCAGATTTTGCTACCATGATTGCAGATTTCTAGGGCCCAGATAAAGATATGGTTGGGTACAAGGATCTGCCAACCATTGGGGCCCCGAGGCGGACTCAATTGAGTATGGGTACCGAGTCCCCTTTGGCAAGATCCACATCTTCATCGGCAAGATTGGTGAATCGGGACTTGAGCTAGACATCTCCACTGACATTATCAAGTCGCCTCGGTGCATGAACCCCGCCCGGGGTGAAGCCGGTAAGAATCACATCTTTGTTGGCTTTACCCAAGTGGTCGACGTCGTAGACAACTCGATGTCGGGCGGCGGCACCCTTGCCTACTCCAATGGCGAGTCATCGGCTAGGGATACAAAGTCGATTCGCCCCTTGTACGATGGCCGGTTTGGGGCCTGGTCCGACAATAAGTCGGCCTCGGTTGACCATGAGTTGGCCCGTTGGACCACGATCTATATGGCTGGCACCACTCCAGCTCTTAACTCCATAGCTGCGGGCGCCGTGAATGGGACGGACTCATCATCGACTAATGCGAACGCATCTAGCCTAGTTAAACTAGCGACTCAAGTTCTTTCCGAGTTAGTTACCACTTCAACGACGCTCCTCGAGTCGCCATTGAAGCCGGAGAATCAGGTCGGGCACAATGATGAAGTGGCCAAGATCCGCGAGCAGATAGCCAAGGCTCAAGAGGACGTCAATGTCGAGAACACTCGCATGACGTAGTTACAGACCCATATTCAGTAGGAAACCGAGGGCTTGAGGACAGAGGCTTGGTGCCTGGCTTTTCGTCAGCACGCTTCTGAGGCGGTCCACAGGAGACGTCATGAGACTCACCTCCCCCTGGCTTTAAGGGAAGACGCTTATCCAACATGGAAGGCATAGGGCCTAGCTCTCCCGCGACACCGGTTATACCCCAATTGAACCGGGTCGTCCCACAAAAGGCGATGGCGGGCCATCCCCGAACCAGCTAGCTCCAAACCCGCCGCCCATCCGGACGACTCCTGATCGCTTCGTGACGCCAGCTGGTCACTTTTATAACCCTGTTGATAACCTAGTGGTAGAGGCTGCCAATCTTACAAGGTTTCCGATCATGGGTGCTACCCCCGTGGAAGAAGAGGCTTTGCATGCCATCGAGTTGTTAAAAATAGCAGCCGCTGAACAGGCGAATTATACCTACATTCAGCACCGACTCCATTCTACCCCACACCCAAGCCGCAGCCAGAGTCGCCATGTTGAGTCACCGGCTGTTTCCAAAAATGCCTGGCGGATACATGAGCAACAGCATGATCCACCCAGGAAGGGGCTGTGGATGCTTAGGAGATCGTTGACTCAGCCCGGGCATGACGAGAAGCAGAAGCTGCTAATGCGGGGCTTATCAGTCGCCTCCTATGACCCCCTTGGCTTCACAATGTGTCGGGTCAAGCACTCGAACCATTGAGATTCCATGCTTGGTGTCAGCTCTGCGCAACGAGTGTATGCCTATGGATTTCAATGGCCCTCGGAAGCTTTCCAACTACACACCTGACCTAGAGCCGGCGGCCTGGAATGAGAGTTATGAGATTGCCATGGATATGCGGGATGTGAGCGACGTGATTTGCGCCAGACCGGCTCATACCTGGCTGAAGAACCTACCTCCGAACTCCATCAACACTTGGGCAGAGTTGAAAGTGCGTTTCATCAAACACTTTCGGGGGCCTTGTAAGCGTCCTATGATGATTGTTGATCTGCAGCATTGTGTTCAGCGTGAAGGCGAGTCAGCTCATCATTGGTCTCGCCGGGTCGCGGATATCATCCACTCCTCGGATGGCATATTGGCAGCTCAAGCTGTTTTGATCCTACATAAGAACTGCCACTTTGACCCCCTCGTTCAATAGCTTGGTTGACTCAAGGGGACGGTTACATGGGCGAGCTCATGGATGTATTGACCCGGTATGCAGAGTCAGACACCACCAAAGATCCTAACCCGAATGATGATCAGAGCAACAAGGAGTAGAAGAATGGTGGCGGCAAAGGTCAGCAGCAGGGTAACCCAGGTCACAATGGCAACCATGGTGGTCAGAACAATGATGGAAAGCGCAAGCACCTAGAGGGCAGCTCAGATCTTGTCGCTAACACCAACACTAGTTTCAAGGGCCAGAGGCAAAATAATTCTGGGAGGTCGTTCAATGCTAATAAATCTTATAATTTCGAGGAAGACCTCAAAGGTCTGTGTCCAAAGCATAGGACCCCAGATACGTCGGCAAGGCACTCTTGGTAGAACTATCATATAATGCAGGCTTATCGCAACCAAGTCCACCAGAATCATCCCGGCGCTGGTGGTGGCAACCCTAGACAACCAGGAGCTGGCGGCTCAAATTTCCCAGGAGGCGGCTCATCAGGTAACTATCACAACCCGGGTTATGAAGGCTCAGGCAGCTCATCATTTGTGTATCAGGGGTCTGGCAATCATGGTGGAAATCAACATTATGGCCAAGGTGGCAATCAACATCAGAACAACAAGACAAGTTTTCAGAGCAATCCTAAGCAATTAAGTAGTGGACCATATCACGTCTTTACCATTAGTACCTGCAAGCGGGACAGCAAGGTTCAGAAACGTGTTGTTAATCCGGTTGAGCTGGTAGTTCCTTAGTATTCTAATTGGTCAGAACAACCGGTCACTTGGAGTAGGGCTGAGGACCCGCCACGGGTGGATAACCCTGGTGGCTTGACTTTAGTGGTGGCACCCCAGGTTGGTGGACATAATCTCACAAAGGTACTCATGGATGGAGGTAGCGGTATCAATATTCTGTATTATGTCACCTTTAGGTATATGAACTTGTCATAGAAGCAACTCTCATCTTCCTCCATCAATTTTCATGGGATTGTTCCCAGAAAATCTGCGTACCCTATTGGCCGAATCAAGCTTGAGGCTGCATTTGGTGATGAGTATAATTACAAAACATAGTTTCTGACATTTGGGGTGGTCAAGATCAAGAGTCCTTATCACGCCTTGTTCGGGCGGCCGGCTTATGCTCGTTTCATGGCTTGGCCATGTTATGTTTATCTCAAGCACAAGATGCCTGGGACAAAGGGTACTATCTCAGTTAATGGGAAAAGAAAGATCGCTCATGAGTGTGAAGAAGGAGACATAGAGTATGCTGAGTCGGCAGGTACAGCAGAGGAGTTGCAATTCTACAAATCCAACAGAATAATCCGGCTAACATGATGTGTCTGAAAAAGCCCACCACAGAGTCTGACCCGCCCCTCAAGTTCATGTCAGCTGAAGACACAAACAGGTTGATTTTTTCCCCAGCGACTCATCTCAGTAGTTCAATTTGGGGTTGTCATGGATCCCAAATAGGAAAGTGCGTTCATCGAGTTCATCCATGAGAATCAGGACATATTTGCATGGAAACCTTCTACATGCCTGGTGTACCAAGAGAATTCTCTGAGCACCACCTTAACGTTGATCCTAATATTAAACTAGTCCGACAATACTTCTGTCGTTTTAACGAGGAGAGACGCAAGGCTATTGGGGAAGAAGTGGCACGGCTCCTAGCTACCGGGTTCATCATAGAAGTATTTTATCCTAAGTGGCTTGCCAATCTAGTGCTTGTCCTAAAGAAGAACGACACTTGGTGTATGTGTGTTGATTATACCTCTGTTGGAAAAGGCAGTGCCTAGGAGGCGCTTAGGCACGCCTAGGCGCTAGGCGATGGCCAAACGCCTCACCTAGGGCATAAATGGAAGTCTAGGAAGGGCAAGCAACAAATCGTTTACCCAAGCGAGAAATCATGCCATATAGCACTAAAATGCCAAACATGACACATTCAAATGGTAGTAGCTGGTAGTTACCTTATTTATCTGGCCTAAATTAACATCAATACACATATAGTAAGCCCAATAACCCTGATAGTAGAAGCTATATTACTGCCTAGGCCGTGCTTAGGACGCTTAAGCACCCCCTAGGCACTAGCGAAGGCCAACCGCCTCGCTTACGCCTACCGCCTTTTCCAACCTTGGATTATACAGATCTCAACAAGGCTTGTTCCAAAGACCCATTTGCCCTCCCCCACATTGATCAGATCATCGATTCCACTTCCGGCTGTGAGAGTTTATGCTTCGTAGATGCTTACTCCAGTTGTCATCATATTAAGATGGTTGTTGAGGACCAGGAGAAGATGGCTTTCATCACACCCTTTGGGGCTTTCTGCTATGTCTCGATGACTTTCGGGGTTAAGAGTGCCAGGGTGTCTTATCAGCGCTGCCTACAGAATTGTTTTCACGATCAGATTGGGCGCAATTTCATGCTTATGTTGATGATATTTTCGTCAAGTCTCAAAATAAGGAGACTTTGCTGGATGATCTTAAGGAGACTTTTGACAACCTTAGGCGGTACAATATGATGCTTAACCTGGCCAAGTGTGTCTTCAGAGTTCTAGCAGGCAAATTGTTGGGTTTTCTGGTGTCTGAACAAGGAATTGAAGCCAACCCAGAGAAAATCAAAGCGGTGACCTCCCTAGGTAAGTCGGCCAATATCAATGATGTGCAGTGCCGGCGTAGTAGGTCAAATAGCCGCCTTGAGCAGGCTCATAAGCCGTCTGGATGAGAAGGCCATCCCTTTTTATTGGATTTTGAAGAAAACTGATAACTTTGTCTAGAGCGATGCTGCTAACAACGCTTTCGAAGCCCTCAAAAAGCAGTTGGCTGAGCCACCCCATCTTGGTTGCTCCTATAAACAAAGAGCCCATGCTATTGTACATTGCCGCTAATAACAAAGAGGTAAGTATTGAAGTTGAAGTGGAGTGCAAGGAGGAAGGGAAGGAATATCATGTTCGATGGCAAGTCTACTAAATCAGCAAAGTCTTGACAGAGTCCAAACAGAGATATCCACATTGGTAGAAGATGGTATTCGGGGTCTTCATGGCGAGTCGCAAACCGAAGCCTTATTTTCTGGAACATGCAATAACTATGGTTTGCTCTGCCCCGTTGGGAGACATCATCCAAAACAGGGAAGCCACATGAAGGATTGCTAAGTGGGTAATTGAGCTTGGGCCACATCACTTGAAATATGTGCCTCGAACAACCATCAAGCCCCAAGCACTGGTGGATTTCATCAACACTTGGACTGAACTTCAAGTTCCTGAAGAGAAGCCAGATAAAACTTACTGGATAATTCACTTTGATGGTTCGAGATAGATGGAGGGATCGGGTGCAGGAGTTATCTTATCCTCCCCAGGAGGTGATAAAATTTGGTTACGTCTTGAGAACAATGTTTCCCTCTACTAACAATGCAGCTGAGTAATAAGCTCTCCTCCATGGCCTCTGGAAGTCTATGGAGACGGATCTTAGCTGAGTCGGATGTTTGGGCGACTCAGACTTGGTTACTCAGCATGTTTCTAGCAAGTGGGACTCTAAGGACCCCCTCATGGAGGCTTATCGACAGGCACTAACTAACATTGCAGGTCATTTCAAGGGTTATCAAGTGGATCACATTGACAGGTGGCTCAACGAGGCGGCTGGTGCATTATCACGACTTGGTTCTCAACATAAGTGTAACGACCCGAGGCCGACGCTCCAGACGCCTTCCATGTTTTTGTTGTCGCCATGTGTTTTATTTTCTTGTTGCATTTCATCATCACACCATGCGCATTGCATCTGCATGTTTTCACAAAAACTTGCATCTGTTCGTAGTTCCCACTTCTCCCGGTTGCCTTGTTGTCCCTTTCGAGACCTACCGTTCTTTTGTGGTCCGACCGTTTGAGCCTCTCTGCATAGTGCACAAAACCCCGCGCGTTCGAAACTTCCCCGAACCATACCCGCTCAGTCATCGCCGTTGGATTCGGATCATCCCCAAACATACCTAAAACATCTCCGTTTTCTTATTTGGACTCTGTACCTGTTTATTCTTGACCGCCCGATTATGATCGGACGGACTAAACCCACTTGCATTATCCTATATATAAATCAACCTCATACCTAATCTTGCCAAACCCTAAAACCTAGGAGGTTCGTCCCTCCCCGCCGACGCTCCTCATCCACCTCGGGTTCCCCTCCCGATCCAAAAATCCACGCACTTTCCTCCTATTCCTCGCCCGAGCCCTCTGCCTCAATCCATCGAAGGCCAACCGCACCGCTGCCCAACGACTTCCTCCTTCTTCTGGCTGTAGCTAGCCGCCGTCCTCCTCCGGCGACCGCTGCCGATGGACTAGGCCGGACCTCGCGCCCCTGCCTTTATCTTCCTTTGTTCTTCTTCCCGTGCCTCACATCTCTCTGTTACCTCTCGTTCTCTCTCCCGCAGGAGCCAGCAGCTGCACCTCCGAGCCCTCTGCTTCTTCCCTGCCGATGTCCGAGCCCGCAGCCTCCTCGTCCACGACCACCTCACCTCGTCGGACTCCTCCCGCCGCTTCCTCCGCTCCAAGCCTCACCGGAGAAAGTGAGCCACCGCTGGAGACCTTCCTCCTCGACTCTAGCAAGCCCCGCCAGAGTCTAAGACATTGTCATGCCCGCGACCATCTGCTTCATATGTTCCTGCATCCTCTTGCTCTGCATCGAGCCGCTGGCATCTAGAGGATATGCCCCCTGCACGAAGTCGTCCCCGACCTCCACCTCATCTCCCACGCCGCCGCCTTGCTCCACCATCGCCGTCGTCCCGCCAGTGAATAGCACCGGCAGGTCGTCCTCGCCCCACCTGCTCCCTTCCCCTGTCTCTTCTTCCCCAAAGCTTCCGTTGTCTCACCGACACCCTCTCTCTCTACTCTCTGTTACAGTGTCTGGATCCGCTCCTCCTCGACCTCACATGACCAGATCCGGCCACCATGGACCCTCATGAAGGAGCTTGTCGCTGGCCATCCTCCCTTTCCGTGCCTGGATTTCGTCATCCTCGACTGAAACCCCCTGTGTCGTCTTCTGCATCACTAGGGTCCTGCTGGTGTTTCTCTTCTTCAGAAAAGAGAGCAACAGCATCTCGCTCATCCAGGTGGCTCGACCTGCATCCATCAACTGGGCCAGCCCGCTGGGTGAGCCTCTAGCGCCCACGCTCCTATCGGGCCAGCCAGTTTCGGCCCGTGATGTTTTTTCCCGGTAGGACGAATTTGCTAATTATCCAGTGTTCTGCATATTTACAGATTTGCCCTCATGTTCATGCATATAATAACTAATTAATGGTTCATCGAATTAAAATGTTTTATATATGTAAAATGCTTAGAATTTCATGTACTTTCATAATTTGCAACTTTCATCCATGTTAAAATATTTAAATGTGTTGTTTGAATTAATTTGCTTAAATGACATTTTAAAATGCTTTAGTTCATAACTAAATAACGGTAGCTCCATTTTAAATAAACTTTACATGTAAATGGGGTAGAAAAATGCATAGATTAACTTGTAGCACTTCATTTTCCTGTTTAACAACTCTGAATTTTTTTAGGCAGAACAGTACCAAAATCAATAATTGTACATGGGGATTTTCTGGAATTGTTGTTTGCTATTTCCAACCTCATTTAAACTTGTCTAAATAGTTAGTTTACTTATGCTTCACCTCTAGCCATGCTTAACAACATTTAATGTTGTTGGGTAGATAAATGGGAGAGAACTAAATAAATGAATGTGTTGTTTCGTGAATGTGCACTTTGCCATGCCATGCCTCATTAAACCAGACATGCATCATACTTGATTGTGCATCATGTCATGGTTATGATATGTATGTTTGCCATGATGTTTGCTTCTTTCCGTTTGCGCTTCCCCTTGATAGTTTCGGTTATGTTGCGATTGTGGGGATCCGTTCGACTACGTTGGTTCGTCTACTTCATGGATTCAATCTTCTTCCTAGCAGGAGTTTAGGCAAGATGACCGTCAACTTGGATATTACAACTATCTTTGCTATGCTAGTTTTCTCGATGCTATCACTATGTCGAGCTACCTACCACTTGTTTACCAAGCCTCCCAATATGCCATGAAACAATCTCTAACCATTTTCCACCATCCTAGCAAACCGTTGTTTGGCTATGTTACCGCTTTGCTCAGCCCCTCTTATAGCGTTGCTAGTTGCAGGTGCAGTTGCAGGTTGTTCCATGTTGGGACATGGATTCATAGATATCATGGGATATCACAATATCTTTTACTTAATTAGTGCATCTATATACTTGGTAAAGAGTGGAAGGCTCGGCTTTTGCCTGGTGTTTTGTTCCACTCTTGCCGCCTTAGTTTCCGTCATATTGGTGTTATGTTCCTTAATTTTATGTCCCTAACACGGTGAGGTTTATGGGGCCCTCTTGACAGTTCGCTTTGAATAAAACTCTTCTAGCAAGGCCCAACATTAGTTTTACCATTTGCCCAACCTAATAACTAAACATGATAATAAACTTGATGCATAGGGAGTTAGCGCTACCCGCGGTTCGTTATTCAACCTAATACAGGAGGGCCAGTGCTGATGGTGTTGGCCCCAAACTAGAGCACTGTGCGGGGCCGCACCTTGGCAACTTGGGGTATTTTCGCACCTATACGCGTCGCTCATCCATCGTGGCCTGATACGAGATACGCACAGCTACTATCAGGGTGTCGGCATGTCAGGAGGTCTTGCTAGACTTGTTTTACCATTGTCGAAATGTCTTGTGCACCGGGATTTCGAGTCTGATCAGAGGGTCTTGCAATGGAGGATTGTCTCCATGGATCATGATCTTGTCATGGGCTAAGTTGGGACACCCCTGCAGGGTTTAAACTTTCAAGAGCTGTGCCCGTGGTTATGTGGCAGATGGGAATTTGTTAATATCCGGTTGTAGTGAACTTGCAGTAAACTCAACTAAAATACACCAACTGCGTGTGTAACTGTTACCGTCTCTTTTTGAGTGAGTTCGAGAAGAGAACACAATGGGGTTATGTTTGAACGTAACTAGTTTAGGATCACTTCTTGATCATTACTAGTTTGCGACCATTGCGTAGTTTCTCATCTTATTCTTGTACTCGTAAGTTAGCAACCATACTATGCTTAGTCGCTTGCTGCAACCTCACCACTTATCCATTCCATACCCATTAAGCTTTGCTAGTCTTGATACCCATGGTAATGGGATTGCTGAGTCCTCGAGGCTCAAAGATTACTACAACAACAGTTGCAGGTACAGGTAATGCGATGATCTGATATGAGAGCGATGCTTGATTGCTTTTGGATTTCTTCTTCTTCGATGAAGGGATTCGGTTCTGTGTCGGGGAGCCTGGTATTAGCAGGGTTGATGTCGTTCCTCTTTTTCGTTTGATTTCATCTGTAGTCGGATCCTGCTCTTATGTATGATGATTTCTATGTATTGATGAACTATTGTATGCAAGTTGTAGCTTGTGGCAAGTGTAATCATTTATCTTGTATTCTCTTCAATTTAGTACATGGTATGTTGTAATGATATCCACCTTGCTATGCGCTCGAAATGCGATTCTGCCCCGATCATGAGTTCATCACATGATTGACATAGAATCGCATCTTGGGCGCTACAATAAGTCGGTACCTCCCAATGTTTTCCTTGATGTCCTTCATAATCCTTCAATGAAACTGCCATCTAAGGAAGATCTGGCTATACCAAACCTGGAGGGACAATTGGTGGTGGCTCTTCATGTTACCCCTCACTGGACGGTTCCTTATCTAAATTATCTAACTCGAGGCGAGCTCCCTGAGGATGAACTTATTGCTCATCAGATTGTTTGCCATTCCAAACCAATGACCATTGTTCATGGTGAGTTGCACAGATGAAGCATCACTAGTGTTTTTCAACATTGTGTCTCCCCCGAGGAGGGCCACAAGATCCTTAATGAGATTCACTCTAGCGATTGTGGTCATCACGCTGGCTCAAGATCATTGGTTGCAAAGGCTTTTTGACACGGCTTCTATTGGCTCGCGGCTCATGCAGATGTTGAAGACATCGTGCATAAGTGTGATGGGTGTCAGAAGTTTGCATGACCGGCTCACATGCCGACTCAAGAGCTTCGGATGATTCCCATCACTTGGCATTTTGCAGTCTGGGGGCTTGATATGGTTGGTCCGTTTAAATGCTCCAGGGACAAGAAAACTTAGCTTCTCATGGTTGTTGATAAGTTCACCAAGTGGGTTGAAGCAGAGCCTATCAGTAATTGTGATGCAGAAACATTAGTCAAGTTTATGAAGAAGTTGATCTTTTGCTTCGATTATCTACATAGCATCATCACTGATAATGGGACCAATCTCTCCAAACGAGCCATGAATTTTATTGCCAGCAATAGCATATCTTGCTTGATGTAGCCTCTGTGGCACACCCGTAATCCAATGGCCAAGTAGAACATGCTAACCAGGAGATTTTATGAGGTATAAAGCCAAGACTCATGGTTCCCCTTGAGTGTACTCTGGGTTGTTGGGTTGAGGAACTTCCTTTTTTTCCTTTGGAGCATACGGACCACACCCAATAGATCAACTGGTTATACACCTTTCTTCATGGTTTATGGTGCTGAAGCAGTGCTCCCAAGCGATATTCGCCATGATTCCCATAGAGTGACGGCTTATGTTGAAGCAGATAATGAGAAGACTCGACGGGATTCCCTCGATGATCTAGAGGAGGAACATGACTTTGCAGCGTCTAGATCAGCAATATACCAACAAGATCTATGTCGCTGTCATAGCCGTAGAGTTTGTACCCGAACTTTCAAGGAGGGCGACTTAGTGCTTCGATTAATTCAACATCAAACTGGTATGCATAAGCTTTCACCTCCTTGGGAAGGGCCTTTTGTCATTACCAAAAACCTTAACAACGGGTCATATTATCTGATTGACATACATGAACAAAAGAAGTCGCGTGCATCTAAGGAGGATACCAACATGCATTGGAACATTGCTCATCTTCGTCCTTATTACACTTAGAGCTACTAGCTCCAACTTATGTACATACACCTGTGTATATATCTTTTATGATCAATGATAACAAATCCGGCACCCCCAAAACTCGGGGTCTCTGTCGTTTCGTCCAAAATATTGTGTATGAGTCTTTATTCTTTGATCATAGGTCACTTGGGGGCTTCCAACTCATCGAGTTTCGCTATTAACATCCCTCTTTTGACCCGACATATGCCATTATATTACATGGTTAAACCTGCCTGTTCGCTTGATGCTCATCTGCCAAGAAGACCCGGCGTACTCTTGACAGTCACTTTTTATTATGACCCTGAACTCATCAAGGATAAAACATTGGCTTAAGTCATGTGAGAGCTGGGCTACAGAGAGCTAGGACAAACCATAGGCTATCACGCCAGCTTCATTGAAACAAGACTCGAGCCTCGAAAGCCGGTCTCTTTGTCGAGCCTCAAAAGCCGACATAATATTTATATTTATGTGTTTATCTAAATTATTTGTTTATACACAATTATATGTTTTACATGACCATCTCTTTTGATCATTAATTAGCCATGAGCCGCCGCGTCATTAATACACCGGTTTATTTTGATCATAGAGTTTCATTACGACCATGAGTCGTCGGGTTATTAACAAACTTGGTTGTGCTGATTCTTACTTGTGACTTAATCCAGATCAGGGTCAACAATTAGGCGGCTCACACATATATGCCATGACATTACTTCAAAAGCAAATATTTTACAAGGATACTGGGTGGGTCAAAAGACGCACCACACCAGTAATAGTCTTTCCAAAGTTTCAACAAGTGCATGAAGGCACCACCAGACGCCAAAGTTTGTACTATTATATTACGCAGCCACAGTAGGGCTCAAATAAGTCAAAGTATTTTGGAACCCTACTCCTGCAAGCCGGCCTCCGTACCCTCCGGGTTAACATCTTCCCGATCATCGGCAGTTGACGATTATCGGTTCTACATGTTTGATCTGAAGGTTGTCCAGATTCCAGTCAGTAGTTGTTTACACTTGGAAAATGGTGTCATGATGCATGATAGGTGATGGGTCGACATCAGGGGAAAAGATATGCTTACGCCATTGAGGAGTCAAATCAAAGGGTTCAAAGGTTGGTGGTGGAACCCATGTGTTATCCTCCCCATAACCCGCCTGGTATTTCTTCAAGTTGAGATTTTTCAACCAGTTGACTCACCAAGACACGGGTCTCCTTCACACAATGGGCATAATCCTCTAGCGTGAATTCTCTACCATCCTCGTTGAATTTTGGACACTCGTCAGCCATCTCTAAAGGATCTATTTCTGTACAATATGCTCAACCCATCAAGTTCTTCCATTACCGGCTTAAGTTGCCCCTCAGCATCTTTTGCACGTTTGAGTAAAGCGGATTTTTCAGTATCAAAGGCGGCTCGTTCCTTCTCAATGGCCGCCCAGACTTTTTCCAGCTCTTCAACTGAAGATTGTGACTCGGCTGTATTCAAAGTCTCCTGAAAAGCAGACAAACAAGACATCTACAAGTCATTTAAGTCCCGAGCCGAGGAGGATGCACGACCCGACACTTGGGTGCTATAGAAGGCAAATTTTACATATTACAAAGTCCCAAGCAGCGGCAAGCACACTACTTGACACTTGGGAGGCTAATGCATGTCATTTTTTCTTTCAAAGATAAAAAATAAGACCCGACTCATTTCATGAAGATGAGCCAACCCTTGGGGGCTACATAGTGTTTTTACTAAAGATCTGTCTTTAAAGAACTGGCTTATCATTCGTATGATAACCCGACCCTTGGGTTACACAAGGATATATAAGTATTGCAAAGACTGAAATTTCTTCATACCTCATATTTCCTCTTCATCAAGTTGGCCAAGCTGGCTTCCATGTCCCGGCTCATTGATAGCGAGTCAAATAACTTTCATGAAGTTCGGTCGCGCTGAGACTTCAATGTTTAGCAGCATTAGTTTTGACTTTTCTTTTTCAGCCCTGACCAGCTCGTCCTTGGTTATCAGCTTTGTTAGAATATTTGAGATTTTTGGAGCATTGAAGGCCTCTCTAGTGAAGGTGACCTCATCATTGACTTTTGGGATTGGCGGATCATGGCTTGGCAGGTCAGGGTTTTTCACCATGTCAGATAGATCAGTTTGAATGGTTGCCAGCTCATTTAGCTGGGGCGACTCAACTTGCTGGTCATGGTGACCTTCTGGCGACTCAAGACGAACCTCAGGAGATGATACGTCTCCAACGTATCTATAATTTATGAAGTATTCATGCCAATATATTGTCATTCTTGGATGTTTTACAATCATTTTGTAGCAACTTTCTATCATTTTTGGGACTAACCTATTGACCCAGAGCCCAGTATCAATTGTTGTTTTCTGCATGTTTTTTACATCGCAGGAAATCAATATCAAATGGAGTCCAAACACCGTGAAACTTTATGGAGATTTTTCTGGACCAGAAGGAACCCAATGGGCCATAGCTGCACCTGGGGGGTGCCCCGAGGGGGCACAACCCACCAGGGCGCACCAGCGCCCCCTGGTGCACCCAGGTGGGTTATGCCCACCTCGGTGGCCTCTCGCACCCCCTCTTTGCACTATAAATTCCCAAATATTCCGAAACCCTTCATGGTTAACCTAGATCAGAAGTTCCGCCGCCGCAGGGCTCCATAGCCACCGAGAACCAATCTAGACCCGTTCCGGCACCCTCCCGGAGGGGGGAATCATCCTGGCGGCCACTACGATGAGGAGGGAGTAGTCCACCCTCGGGGCTGAGGGTTTGTACCAGTAGCTATGTGTTTAATCTCCCTCCCTCTCGTGATCTATTTCATGGGTTTTGTTAATATAGATGGATCATATGATGTTTCTCCCCTCTATACTTTTATTGTGAAGAATTGAATCTTTACCCTTTGAACTTTTGTCTTGCCCGATTGAATATTCACTTGATATATGTCTTGTGGTATGAATACTTGAGGTGACAATTTGGGTATCTTATTGATTCACTTGATATATGTTATGGCATTCAACTCGCGGAATCCCGCGACGATATTGGGGTAATCTATGCATAGGGGTTGATGCACGTTTTTATTATCTTTTCTCCGATGGAAACTTTGGATTCACTGATGACCCACAAGTATAGGGGATCTATCGTAGTCCTTTCGATAAGTAAGAGTGTCGAACCCAATGAGGAGCAGAAGGAAATGATAAGTTGTTTCCAGCAAGGTATTCTCTGGAAGTACTGAAATAAGTGGTAACAGATAGTTTTGTGATAGTATAATTTGTAACGAGCAACACGTAACAAAAGTAAATAAGGTGCAACAAGGTGGCCCAATCGTTTTTGTAGCAAAGGACAAGCCTAGACAAACTCTTATATAGAGAAATGCGCTCCCGAGGACACATGGGAATATCATCAAGCTAGTTTTCATCATGCTCATACGATTCGCGTTCGGTACTTTGATAATTTGGGATGTGGCTAGACCAATGCTTGGATGCTGCCCTTACTTGGATAAACATCCCTCTTATGATTAACCTCTATTGCAAGCATCCACAACTACAGAAAAAGTATTAAGGTAAACCTAACCATAGCATGAAACATGTGGATCCAAGTCAGCCCCTTACGAAGCAACGCATAAACTAGGGTTTAAGCTTCTGTCACTCTAGCAACCCATCATCTACTTATTACTTCCCAATGCCTTCCTCTAGGCCCAAACAATGGTGAAGTGTCATGTAGTCGACGTTCACATAACACCACTAGAGGGGAGACAACATACATCTCATCAAAATATCGAACGAATACCAAATTCACATGACTACTAATAGCAAGACTTCTCCCATGTCCTCAGGAACAAACATAACTACTCACAAAGCATAAACATGTTCATAATGAGAAGGGTATTAATATGCATATAGGATCTGAACATATGATCTTCCACCAATTAAACCAACTAGCATCAACTACAAGGAGTAATTAACACTACTAGCAACCTACTAGCACCAATCCCGGACTTGGAGACAAGAATTGGATACAAGAGATGTACTAGGGTTTTGAGAGGAGATGGTGTTGATGAAGATGTTGATGGAGATTGCCCTCTCCCGATGAGAGGAGCGTTGGTGATGACGATGGTGATGATTTCCCCCTCCCGGAGTGAAGTTTCCCCAGCAGAACAGCTCTGCCGGATCCCTAGTTTGGTTCCGCCAAGGTTCCGCCTCGTGGCGGCGAAGTTTCATCCAAGAAGATGGCTTCCTATTTTTTCCCATAGAAAGACTTCATATATCAGAAGATGGCCACCGGAGGGCCAACTGGGGGCCCACAAGGTAGGGGGCGCCCAGGGGGGTAGGGCGCGCCCCCACCCTTGTGGGCAGGGTGTGGCCCCCCTGGCGAACTTCTTCCGCTGAGTATTTTTTATATATTCCGAAAATCTCTTCCGTGAAGTTTCAGGACTTTTGGAGCTGTGCAGAATAGGTCTCTCATATTTGCTCCTTTTCCAGCCCAGAATCCCAGCTGCCGGCATTCTCCCTCTTTATGTAAACCTTGTAAAATAAGAGAGAATAGGTATAAGTATTGTGACATAATGTGTAATAACAGCCCATAATGCAATAAATATCGATGTAAAAGCATGATGCAAAATGGACGTATCAACTCCCCCAAGCTTAGACCTCGCTTGTCCTCAAGCGAAAGCCGAAATCGAAAAATATGACCACATGTTTAGAGATAGAGGTGTCGATAAAAATAAAATACGGATATGAGGGCATCATGATAATTCTTAGAACAGCAACTTATATAATTCTTGTCATATAATCTCTTATGCTAGAGTAATAATTCAATCACAATTTCAAGTACGAATCGTAAACTTCGTTGAAAACTAACAAACTATAATCTCAGTCATTGGAGCAATTGCAATTTATCATGACATAGGAAAGAGTCAATGTATAAGAGCTTTTCAGCAAGTCTGCATACCCAACTATCATATAATCTTTCACAATTGCTGACACTCACGCAATGCTTATGGGTATGGAGTTTTAATCAGACACATTGAAAGATAGGGTGTCGGTGTCAAAACTGGCGGATCTCGGGTAGGGTGTCCCGAACTGTGCGTCTAAGGCGGATGGTAACAGGAGACAGGGGACACGATGTTTTACCCAGGTTCGGGCCCTCTTGATGGAGGTAAAACCCTATGTCCTACTTGATTTATTCTTCATGATATGAGTATTACAAGAGTTGTTCTACCACGAGATCGGAGAGGCTAAACCCTAGAAGCTAGCCTATGGTCTGATTGTATGTTGTCTATATCGACTAGCCTGGCCTCGGTTTATATAATGCACCAGAGGCCTAGGATAACAAGAGTCCTAGCCGAATACGGCGGTGGGGAGGAGTCCTTGTCTTGATCACCAAGTCTTGTGGAATCTTCCATGTATGCAGCAACTGTCCGAACTGGCCCATGAGTATACGGCCATGAGGGTCCTCGGCCCAATCTAACAGATCGGGAGACGACGTGGTGAATACCCCCTAGTCCAGGACACCATCAGTAGCCCCCTGAACCGGTCTTCAAGTTAGGGACGCTCCTCGGTTCTTCCGAATTGTTCTTCATCTTCGATTGTCGATCTTGAAAACTGGTTCAATAAATCTTTTCATCTTCTATCTTGAGGATCGCCGAAATGCATTCAACGAGTTTACACGTCGGGTATCCGAGGAGTCCCTTTAAGTTTCCGGCCTTTATCAATGCCTTGTTATTTTTATGCCACACCTCGGGGTTGAAGTTGTTCCCGGGAGGCAGTGCCCTCTTGCATCCGAGCTCTAACGCCGGACTACATTCGAGGTATCTTTTGCAGCCGAGCACCAATGCCGGACTGCTTCCGAGCTCTAACGCCGAAATGTATCCAAGCTCCAACGCCGGACTGTGTCCAAGCTCCAACGCCGGACTATATCCAAGATGTCATAGATCATCTTGGTCCAAAATAGTTGAAGGAGTTTAGCCGAGCTTTATGCTAGAAATGCCCTCTATGGAGCCAGCCACTGGCGCCCGAGCTTTATGTCGGACTGCTTCCGAGGTGGTGCACCACCCCGACTGTGGGCCAATTTTTTGGCAATATTTTTGATTGGTGCAATTTATTCTCTGCCGAGATATATAGCCAGTAACCCTCAACGTGTGTATCAGTTTAAAACCCGAGATGCACTTGAAGGATGATGTAAGACCACTGATCCCAGTAGCCGCTGAGACTCGGGTTGATTTGCAAAATCGGCCTGAGGATCAAGTCCTAGCTCGGCAGAATACTTCGGGATACAAAAAGCGTCATGCTCAGTCCTCGAGACTCAGGTTGGGTGCGGCCGACCAACCTGAGGATCATAATCTCCTCGGAAACTGTATTACACTTAAAATTTTCTGCATTGGACAGGCGAGGTAGTAGCCCCCGAGACACTGATCGAGTGGCAACACCAGATCAGGGGATCAATGTGCCCCTTTAATATTTGTAATTAATAAGCCCGAAGCCCAATAGCCCCCGAGCCTTAATGCGGGCACAGGTGGCTGAATTAAGGATCAATATCCATAGTAAAATCACAAATTATGTGTAATGACTCTATGTATCCAAGTACTTTACATCCTTAATGCTCGGATCCGCATTGTACAAAACTTTGTTGACCGACCATCGGCTTCCACCTCCTCGGCTAGTAGCCGAGGAGTGTTTGTCCTACTTTATAAAGCCTTTATGAGGGCAAAGATTTACGACAAACAAGGCAATCTGGCCATACGGTTTTATAAACAAAGGTACACAGAGAGATATGTTATATTACTGTTCAACATAAGAAATGTCTTCCAAAGAAAATAGTCCCGCTATCGGTTCCTTTCTTTGGGTTGTCATGCTAAGCATGATCATGAAACCTTAGCTCTAATGTAAGAGCAAAATATCGAGGATTTAGTTTAGGAGGCCAGTTAATAGCCCCCGGTAGTGTTCGGCAACAGTCGAGGTCAAGCCGTAAACACTTCGGCCATTGTTATGAATGGCCCGTCATTTAACACAGTCATCGGATCGCTGACCAGTTTACGCTTATTGTGACAGTCAGTTTTTGGCTTTCTCCACTAAGGTGCTTAACCATGTGAGCTGGAAGCACAATCACAGTGGTTATCCCTTTGCATGCCTAGCCGAACAAAGCGGAACATAGGAAGCAAGTGCAGGAGCCGGGCAACCCAACTATTGACCGAAGACACAATTCGAAACCGATGCATATATAGCAATATCCGAGAATGTTTTTGCCGAATCTCTAAAGGTGTCCGGCGTTGCACTACGAGACTTGTGCTAAAAACACACAAAAAGTTTAAAAGTGTCATAAGCTTGGAAAACCAAAAAAACGTCAGTAAAAACTTGATGTCCGAACAAGATCAAGTGTTCGGTGCCAATCCGAAAATTGGTCTTAGAAAAAAAAGAGTGCTTCTGTCGTGCTTTAACATGACACATCCTATCTCAAGACTTCAAGCGGGTCAGCCTACGGCTTCAACCTCCTATCCCGAAGGCGGAGTACTTCTCATTAGGCCAGTTTAGCAAACTAAACTCTAGCGGCTTTGAGAGAGAAATTGGGCTCCCCGGCTAGTGACCACACACTCGTGTCAAAAAAAGGAGTGATGAGTAATAATAGTAATAAAAACTTTGCAACAACTAAGAAGAAGAACACTTATTATAAAACGGCTCATATAAATTTAAGAGCCCGCAAGTTACTTGGGTAAAAGAATTTTATGTATAATGAGTGTATGTACTGAAGTACTAATATCATATCTTTGTTCACCCGAACTTTAAACGAGTCTTAACCGACCGTCGGCTTCTCCCTCTTCGGTTAAGGACCGAAAAGTGTTATATACTCCACCTGTCGAGAATATCGACAGTGTTTCCGATAACCAGGCAACCGGACCATAAGGCTGTAACAGACAAAGCGCGCTCAGGGAACTTATGCTATATTACAGACGAAGTGTAAGAAGCATCTTCGAAGAAAATAGTACCTCCACCGATACCTTTCTTCGGTGCTCATTATTACTATGAGACTTGTGCAATAGATTTTTTGTATTCATGAGTTCTGTTGTGTGCCGACCATGATTGAAAACAATAAGAGCGCTAGCTTTCGGCTTCACCCAGTCTGAGGTCAGAGCTCGGAGGACCCGGTCGTGACAATCGCAGAGGTGCTCCCTTTACTCCCTAGCCTAACAATCGGGAACGTAGGGGTAATCACAGGAGCTAGGCAACCCAGCTTGCAAATCGCTTAAGTCAATATGGTGCATATTGTGGCGTAATACACGAACAAGGAACGAAGCCGTACAAGTATAATCATATGCAAGAGGAAAAGCTTCATAAAGTAAGCCCCCAAATAAACGGGGTATTTGAATTTGTGCGTCACAAACAAAGTTTGGACAAGGAAATTTTTTACAAGAAACTTTTTCCCCAAAAAGTATAATGTGTCAGGACCCCGATTCCAAGTCACATCGATCTAGCCGGTAACACCTCATATCACTTTGCGGCCTCACGCACGGTATTCCCACGGGTGTCGCCTTACCATGGCTCGGGACCGTTTGCGCCTTTTGGCTCACGTATATGATAGTGTCGCTAGCATCCATATGACAGAGAACCCGGGCCGACATGGCTAGTCGTGAACCCAAAGTGGCACCAACCTATGGGGACATGCATACATGAATCACATCTAGCATGTCGGTCAGTAGCGTGTGAATCCGGGCTGTAGCACTGGGCTAACAGGACTCCGGGAACCCGGGCTATAACAGGCTAGGAAGGACTCCGGATGTCACCGCATGACATTTCCCCGAGGAGACAGACACATGAACGAAGTGAAACACATGCCGGCCAGTCAAGTGCCCTGAGCAGTAGTGCTGGGCTAGCAGGACTCCGGTGAACCGGGCTATAGCGGACTACTTTGGCTCATGGAAGCACTAGACTACATTTCCCCATAAGAGAGGCTGCCAAGGGTAAACAACTAGATTGTCGGATCCCACACATACCAAGCATTTCAATCATACACACAATATGTTCAATATGTGTAAATACAACATGGCATCACAACATAACTCTACGACTCAAGTATTTATTCATTAGGCTCCGAGGAGCCAAGGTATTACAAACATGGGTCTCATGACCCTACAATCATAGCATACAAATCAAAGCACATGCGGAAGCTTAACATGTCTGAGTACATACATCTACAAATGAAAAAGGCTGAGAAGCCTGACTATCTACCAGATCCTGCCGAGGGCACAAGATCGTAGCTGAGGTATCAAGCTAAACGTCGAAGTCCACGCGAACCTACTAGCGAGACTGACGTCTCTCTGCAAAACATAAAATAGGCAAACGTGAGTACAAATGTACTAGCAAGACTTACATCAGAATTATCTACATATGCATCGGTATCAATAAAGGGGGTGGTGGAGTTTAACTGCAGCAAGCCAGCTTTGACTCGGTGGCTATCTTAAACTACAACTGCAAGTAACTCTTTTGAGGTGGCTCACACGAGTCCACATATTCACCATTCCATACACCACTATGGATCCGCTTCCGTCTCCCTACGGGAAGGCCATCCATAGCACTCACACTTATCTTGCGAGTTTTAGAGTATCCACTTTCACTTGTCTATGAACTATTATAGGCAACCCAGAAGTCCATTACTGCGGACACGGCTATTCGAATAGATGATGTTAACCCTGCAGGGGTGTACTTCTTCACACACGCTCTCACCACTTACCGCCGTTTACACGACATGTACTCGACAACCTTCAAGCGGAAGCCCAACGAGGGTGTCGGCCACGGCCTACCTAAACACACAAGTCTCTAGTCCAGGTTTACCGCCTATCCAGGTTCCATCCGCAGGGAGTCCGGCCGAGGTTTCCACATACGGCCCCGGACGATGTGTACAGGGTTCCGAGACACCAAACGGGCGCTCGTCATGCCCGGCCACGGTGTATCTACCGCATCATAGCCCACCCCTAGGGTCAGCGCTACGCACGACCGCCAACACATATCCTATAAACACCAGAAACTAGTTGCAACTCCTGGACAGAGGACAAGGGTGATCAAGAAGCCGAGAGGGTCCATTGGTTTCGGGCCCAATGTGTGGTAGTAACTGTTTCATGGATCACAAACACATAACTCAGTTCCTGAGGACGGTTTCAATGAGACAACCCAGCATGTACTCCTACATGGCCTCTCACCGCTACCTTTACCAAATCATGTTCACACAATTAGCTCTCAATAGTAGGACATGTTTACACAGATCCGATTCATCCCAGATGAATCAGACCCGACTCAACTCTAAGCAGTAGCAGGAATGACAAACAAACATGAATGAGTAGGCGCATCAGGGCTCAAACAACTCCTACTCATGCTAGTGGGTTTCATCTATTTACTGTGGCAATGACAGGTCATGCAGAGGAAAGGGGTTCAACTACCGCAGCGTGTAACAATTGAATCGTTGTTGTCCTAATGCAGTAAAAGAGAGCAGGAGCGAGAGAGTAGGATTGTATCGGAATGAACAAGGGGGTTTTGCTTCCCTGGCACTCCCGAAGATAATATAGTTCTTCATCGGTGTCATCGATCTCATCGTCATAACCACGTCTATCGAGAGGGGACAAACACCGGCAACAGAGAAAGAAACACAATCAATGCAATGCACAATATGATGCATGATCATGACATGTCAATATGCTGTGGTTTGAGCTAATGCAACTAGCAACATGTTAAATGGAGTTGGTTTGAACCCTAGGTTAAAATTCAAACTCCATATGTGAGAGTCTAAATTCCATTTATATGAATTGGCCTAAACAGAAGCCATAAGTTGTTCTAACATGCATGAAAGTGCCATAAACAGATTCCTTGAATTTTTCTAATAATTTTTCATATATAAATTATTTCATTCTGAGCTACGGTTTATTTTCTATGAATTTTTAAAGTTTTAAACATTTCCTGGAATTTCCTGAATTAAATTAAATCCAGAAAAGTAATACTGCGTCAGCATTAGGTCATGCCGACGTCCGCAGGTCAACAGGCCCGGTCCAGGTCAAACCTGACCTATGGGACCCACATGTCAGTGTCACATCTAACAAACAGTGCCTGTTAGTGCTAAGTAGGTGATTAACTTAACTAATCTAGGGCTGGGCCCGCATGTTAGTGGCTCATCTAGTTAACTAAGTTAATTAATACTAATTACCTAGCACTAATTAAACAAGGGCCCGGGCCCACACGTCAGGACGCCGGGGAGGTCAAACAGGGGTCAACCTTGCCGGCGTTGAGTCATCGGCGAGGCCGAGACGACGGAGGGGCTCGGATTTTGCCCTCCGGTGACCAAATTAGCGGCCGAGACCACCTACAGAGAGCTGGCACTCTCGCGCATCCATTGGAGCAAGCGAGAGAGGCTGCGGTGGAGTGAGCTCGCCAGAGTTGAGCTTGTGTCGGCGGCCGGGGCTCGGGCAACGACGGGTTCGGCGCTACGGTGCAAGGCAGGAGGATCTGGGGGTGGCTATGCTTGCGCGAAGACATTCTAAGCACGGTGGCGTTCGGGCGTGCGCGTGAAAGAGAGACAGAGGAGGGGATGAGGGCGAGGGAGAGTGCGAGAGAGGTCAGGGGATGCGTGGCGTCGCGAGGGAGGGCCAGAGCAACGAGGAGGCAGCCAGGCAGGGTGGAGGTGGTGCGCGCACGGCAAGCACATGCCCGGCGTCCTCCAGGCAGCAGCTGGAAGGAGACAAGGGAAGGAGGTGGGCTGGGCCAACAGTGCTTGCCACAGGTGGGCCACCAGGTTTGCTTTCTCTCTCTCTGCTTTCTGTTTTAATTTTGTTTTCTATTATTCTGTAGTCTTTAGGGCTTTATTAAAAACACTTAGACACTTCCAAAAATCATGAAACTACTCATGATCACTGTTGGGAATATATCCTACAGTAAACATTTTAGTTTATGATCATTTGAGCATTTAAAATATTTAATAGCATTTAAATGCCCAAATGCAAATAGAGTATGATTTAATCCAGAGCCCAAATATGTCATGCAAAAATGTGCATCACCTCTGGTTACTGTTTCCAGCTTTTTCCAAGAATGATGAACATTTTTTAAAGCCATTTGGATTTACTGGAAATATTTTAGTTGAACCTAGTGAATTCCTTTAATGCTAGGGTTTAGGCAATCCCCATTTCAAGTTTCTTTCAAAGTTTAACCATGATGCACACATGAAGTTACCCTAGTGCAATGCCAGAAGCTAGGGATGTGACAACTCACCCTCACTAAACAAGAATCTCGTCCCGAGATTCAAGACGTGAGGTAAGCGGAAAGGAGGTCACAAACTATCACAGTCTTCTCGATCCAAGCTGCACCTCATAAGGTTGTTGATTAGTTGCATACATTGATCTTGATATCCTCGCTTTTGAGATCTTCATCCATGCGATGACGACGGAAAGAAACTTTACTAGGATTGGTCTTCTCGAAGATCGAGCTAGACAAGATCAACTCGCGGAATGAGATGTTGAAACATCTCGAGTTGAGACACAAAACACATCGAGAGGGATGGAAGAACAAACGACGAGGTTTGATTTGTGGGCAACAATTCCATGCTTAGAAAGATGGTGGATGGTGTCATGGTGGCAAGGAAATAATTGCCATGATTCCGTGACGGGGCACCTTGGGAAAGGTGACTCGTTGGATTGTTCCCTTAAGTGGCAAAAAGAATTACTGTTGATCCATAGATCATTGAAACTCTTCATACCAACTTAAAGCAATTTTCAATTCATCGTTTGAAAGAGCTCAAAGAAATGGCATACTCGGACTAGGATGAATGATGTGGACTACCTTGTTGAAGACAACGCAATGGATGATTCGCTTATCATTAGAGACGGATGGTACCCATGGTAAGTCCACTTTTGAAGATGATCCTGGACAACTACTACTGAGGTGCAAGCTGGGAACAAAATGCAAATGCTGGGAATGATTCTGGTAACTGGGGCAAAACTTAACAGTCGAGAGTGTTTCCAATGTTTCTATGGTCATAGAGTCATCGAAGAAACTAAGAGCACAAGGATCCCTAAGGAACAACTTCTATAATAAGTCGCACGAAATCCTCATGGAAAGATGGGCGAAGATACTATAATGACAGATCTTCCGGCTAGGTGTGTCGGCCAGAACATCAACCCTTCCAGGACCTACATCATAGATCCTGGAAAAGTTCCAACCATCATATTTGCCTGAGATTCAGATCTGGTTGGTAATAGGATATTTCAGACAGCATGTCTGCAAAAGAAAGTTTGCAACACAAACTGACGAGATGACATTGCGAGATTCTCAGAAAATGAACTACGATAGTAAGCTCCAAAACATGATCCGGTTTTGCTACAAACCTGTGAACACGCTGTCCCAGACAAGCATGACCACATAGTAGTCTTATAATACAACACTACCGAGTCCAGATGGGGAACCATCATCGAGGATATCGAAGTCCTTGCATAAGTCTAGCTCTTAAGAAGAAACTTCTTCTCCTTGAACAAATCAATGGCTTGGTGTGCTAGGGATTCATATAGAATGAAGGTTGCAAGTCTCCAGACCACAGAATACTTCGCACGTATGCATGACTGACTTGGGATGATTCCAGAGAAAGTGAAACAAACCTTCCCAAATTCATAGCGGCAACTTGCTTCAAATGCACGTGAACTAGAGGAAGTCACTTCTTATACCAAACATATGCTTCATGAGCTAGCATGAAGAAATGCTTTCAAAGTTTGCAACACTAGCTTAATGTTCAACATGAATCATGGATAAGATGAAAATATTATCGATGGGCTCAACAACAGGTCATCCAGATTTCCATGAAGATGGAATTCCATAATTATGTGAACAAGGTGATAGCATTGGCCAGACCCAAAAGATATAACGGTGTATGCTCGAGGGAACAACCACGAGTAGGATAACATTATGAACATCGTTGGTTCTCATTTGACTTGACGATAGCCCACACTCAAATCAAGGTTTGGACAAGTCGATAGATTCAACAACCGATCCCGAGGAACAATCAATGAAAATATCATCTTTCTTCAACACACACACACACACAAGGATATCCCTTTGGAATGAACTGAGCCGGACAAGCTTTCATCTTCCAACTCTCCAAGTTGTTGTTCAGTTTAACCAACTAGCTCAGGGTATCCAACACAGATTCTTGGAGAAGGGGTGGTTTACAAGAAACCAACTTGATCACGAGCTCAACATAACAATCAGGGGGCAACGTGGTGATACTTTTGAGGAAATATTCAGAAAATCACGAACCACCGATATGTTTCTAAGCTCGGGAACAATCTTGCTTTTCAGAGCAAGACGATATGATCAAGATAGCGAGGGACTGGCACAATCCTAACTCATTGATCGAAGAGTGCACCAGGAAAAATGGACTAGGTAGCACGATCAATCTTAGGATGATGATTCAATAACCAACACGCCAAGAAAGAAATTATTGTCCATTAGATACCTAGCAACTAGTTGCTAGGAGTATTGATTTCACACATCATGGTTCACTTGCCGGCATTCTGGTTGCGACAACACAGGACCGAGGAATGAAAAATGATGGTAAGAAGTATCATTGCGTCAAGAATTCATGAGAGAGTGTGCAATTCTCATGACAATCCTGACATAAAGGGGGTAATACTCCAGGGTAGAACATAGCAAAAAGCTGGATTGGCATTTGATCTGTAGAACACAACTAATTTGACCCAATCCTGGATATGGATGAGGTACTGGAGTTTGTTTCTCCTAATCATTCTGAAATAGAATGGCTTAACGGACCACGAGAATAATAAACATCGATAACATGGATGCACAATTACTCGTGACTATCAATTGATAGACGATGGTCGGAATATAAATGAAGAGGGACAACTCAAGAGGACATATATCTTTCGGAGTTGTGGATGCATAGATTAATATGTCGAACCAAGTTCAACAGGTTTCTTCCAGATAACCCATGCAGAAAGGTAGAACTGGCAGAATCACAATTATGAATGGAGAACTCCTCAAGAGTACTCTAATTGTGATATTTTGGTTCAAAGAACTTTTGCCTTAATGGTTCATGGTATTTGGAAGAAGGAAATACCACGGACCTCGAGGATTGTCGCAAGGTTACTAATATCCTAAAGGAACGAGCAAACACTATCAACAGGAGGTGACTAGAGTGAATCTCGGGTTCAAACCTAGGAACAGAATACCTACTAACTAAATGGCATCACGGGATGCTTTCGAGAATGATGGCTAGAATCATCACACTGGGAACACAAGACATGGCTAGATTTACTAGGTGATCCTCTAAGACACCTAGAGTCATAATACTAGCTCCAACCTATATGCCGAGGCAACAGAGTGCCTCAACTCACCGATTAGTGTGGTTAATCTGGCCCAAGAGGGATATCAGGAACGGGAAGAAAGGATTTGCAATGCATCACACTATTTAGAGACCTAGGATTACTCGGACAGCATAACGACTGTAAATGCTCAAATTTTTTTGAGACATCCTGCAAAATGGTGGCATAACCACTCAATATCACAATATCAAGGTTCTGAGACCAACTATGAACACACATAAGTAGTAGAGACTGAACTAGGCTTGAATCCAACAATCTTATAAGTCTATGGATTAGTAACACGTCATACTAATAGATAGATGAGAAGGCCTAGTTTCTTAATCCCGTAGAAAAGAAGAGGTTGACTCAGATCAGAAGGGCATAAGGTATAAGGAGTAAAAGAGCCTTATGTTCCCTTCCACAATCAATTCCCCTACATAACTAAAGCATTTGTAGACACAACTTCAACCGGTTTGGCTTGGCAATCCTACAGGCAGTCAGGCTCTGATACCAACGCTGTCAGGACCCCGATTCCAAATCACATCGATCTAGCCAGTAACACCTCATATCACTTTGCGGCCTCACGCACGGTATTCCCACGGGTGTCGCCTTACCATGGCCCGGGACCGTTTTCGCCTTTTGGCTCACATATATGATAGTGTCGCTAGCATCCATATGACAGAGAACCTGGGCTGACATGGCTAGTCGTGAACCCAAAGTGGCACCAACCTATGGGGACAGGCATACATGAATCACATCGAGCATGTCGGTCAGTAGCGTGTGAATCCGGGCTTTAGCACTGGGCTAACAGGACTCCGGGAACCCGGGCTGTAGCAGGCTAGGCAGGACTCCGGATGTCACCGCGTGACATTTCCCCAAAGGGACAAACACAGGAATGAAGTGAAACACATGCCGGCCAGTCAAGTGCCCTGAGCAGTAGTGCTGGGCTAGCAGGACTCCGGTGAACCGGGCTGTAGCGGACTACTTTGGCTCATGGAAGCACTAGACTACATTTCCCCATAAGAGAGGCTGCCAAGGATAAACAACTAGATTGTCGGATCCCACACATACCAAGCATTTCAATCATACAGACAATATGCTCTATATGTGTAAATAAAACATGGCCTCACAACATAACTCTACGACTCAAGTATTTATTCATTAGGCTCCGAGGAGCCAAGATATTACAAACATGGGTCTCATGACCCTACCATAATAGCACATGCGGAAGCTTAACATGTCTGAGTACAGACATCTACAAATGAAAAAGGCTGAGAAGCCTGACTATCTACCAGATCCTACTGAGGGCACAAGATCGTAGCTGAGGTATCAAGCTAAACGTCGAAGTCCACGCGAAACTACTAGCGAGACTAATGTCTCTCTGCAAAACATAAAATAGGCAAACGTGAGTACAAATGTACCTAGCAAGACTTACATCAGAAATATATACATATGCATCGGTATCAATAAAGGGGGTGGTGGAGTTTAACTACAGCAAGCCAGCTTTAACTCGGTGGCTATCTTAAACTACGACTGCAAGTAACTCCTTTGAGGTGCCGCACACGAGTCCACATATTCACCATTCAATACACCACTATGGATCCGCTTCCGTCTCCCTACGGGAAGGCCATCCATAGAACTCACACTTATCTTGCGAGTTTTAGAGTATCCACTTTCACTTGTCTATGAACTGTTATAGTCAACCCAGAAGTCCATTACCGCGGACACGGCTATTCAAATAGATGATGTTAACCCTGCAGGGGTGTACTTCTTCACAGACGCTCTCACCACTTACCACCGTTTACACGACATGTACTCGGCAACCTTCAAGCGGAAGCCCAACGAGGGTGTCGGCCACGCCTACCTAAACACTCAAGTCTCTAGTCCAGGTTTATCGCCTATCCAGGTTCCATCCGCAGGGAGTCCGGCCGAGGTTTCCACATATGGCCCCGGGCGATGTGTACAGGGTTCCGAGACACCAAACGGGCGCCCGGCATGCCCGTCCACGGTGTATCTACCGCATCGTAGCCCACCCCTAGGGTCAGCGCTACGCACGGCCGCCAACACATATCCTATAAACACCAAAAACTAGTTGCAACTGCTAGACAGAGGACAAGGGTGATCAAGAAGCCGAGAGGGTCCATTGGTTTTGGGCCCAATGTGTGGTAGTAACTGTTTCATGGATCACAAACACATAACTCAGTTCCTGAGGACGGTTACAATGAGACAACCCACCATGTACTCCTACATGGCCTCTCACCGCTACCTTTACCAAATCATGTTCACACAATTAGCTCTCAATAGTAGGACATGTTTACACAGATCCGATTCATCCCCGATGAATCAGACCCGACTCAACTCTAAGCAGTAGCAGGCATGACAAACAAACATGAATGAGTAGGCGCATCAGGGCTCAAACAACTCCTACTCATGCTAGTGGGTTTCATCTATTTACTGTGGCAATGACAGGTCATGCAGAGGAAAGGGGTTCAACTACCGCAGCGTGTAACAATTGAATCGTTGTTGTCCTAATGCAGTAAAAGAGAGCAGGAGCGAGAGAGTAGGATTGTATCGGAATGAACAAGGGGGTTTTGCTTGCCTGGCACTCCCGAAGATAATATAGTTCTTCATCGGTGTCATCGATCTCATCGTCGAAACCACGTCTATCGAGAGGGGACAAACACCGGCAACAGAGAAAGAAACACAATCAATGCAATGCACAATATGATGCATGATCATGACATGTCAATATGCTGTGGTTTGAGCTAATGCAACTAGCAACATGTTAAATGGAGTTGGTTTGAACCCTAGGTTCAAATTCAAACTCCATATGTGAGAGTTTAAATTCCATTTATATGAATTGGCCTAAACAGCAGCCATAAGCTGTTCTAACATGCACGAAAATGCCATAAACAGATTCCTTGAATTTTTCTGATAATTTTTCATATATAAATTATTTCATTCTGAGCTACGGTTGATTTTCTATGAATTTTTAAAGTTTTAAACATTTCCTGGAATTTCCTGAATTAAATTAAATCCAGAAAAGTAATACTGCGTCAGCATTAGGTCATGCCGACGTCCGCAGGTCAACAGGCCCGGTCCAGGTCAAACCTGACCTGTGGGACCCACGTGTCAGTGTCACATCTAACAAACAGTGCCTGTTAGTGCTAAGTAGGTGATTAACTTAACTAATCTAGGGCTGGGCCCGCATGTCAGTGGCTCATCTAGTTAACTAAGTTAATTGACACTAATTACCTAGCACTAATTAAACAGGGGCCCGGGCCCACACGTCAGGACGCCGGGGAGGTCAAACAGGGGTCAACCTTGCCGGCGTTGAGTCGCCGGCGAGGCCGAGACGGCGGAGGGGCTCGGGTTTTGCCCTCCGTTGACCAAATTAGCGGCCGAGACCACCTGCAGAGACCTGGCACTCTCGCGCATCCACTGGAGCAAGCGAGAGAGGCTGCGGTGGAGTGAGCTCGCCGGAGTTGAGCTCGCGGCGGCGGCCGGGGCTCGGGCAACGACGGGTTCGGCGCTACGGTGCAAGGCAGGAGGATCTGGGGTGGCTACGGTTGCACGAAGACATGTTGAGCACGGTGGTGCGCTCGATTGCGGCTCTAGGTGACGGTGGCCACGGCGGCGACATGGCTGGGCGGCGGTGAGCTTCGGGCATGGCGGCGCTAGCGCTAGGGAACGTGCGAGGCGACGGGGAGAAGGGCGAACGGAAGAGCAGCTAACTGAGGACTCGCAGAGAAGCCCAGCGGGGTCGGGGAAGCGTCGGAGGCGGCGAATCGAAGGGAGGCGATCATCCGGGCAGAGGACGGTGATGGCGTCGACGACGGCGCTCCAGGGCGTTCGGCATCATGTGGCTCGGCGGAGAGGACCAGGGTGTCACGGCGGAGCTTGGGGGCGCATCGGAGAGGCTCGGAGGTGGCTCTGGCCGCGGCAACTGCAGGCGGCGGCGATGGTGGCGTTCGGCCGTGCGCGTGAGAGAGAGAGACAGAGGAGGGGAAGAGGGCGAGGGAGAGTGCGAGAGAGGTCGGGGGATGCGTGGCGTCGCGAGGGAGGGCTAGAGCGACGAGGAGGCAGCTAGGCAGGATGGAGGTGGCGCGCGCGCGGCGAGCACAAGCCTGGCGTCCTCTTGGCAGCAGCTGGAAGAAGACAAGGGAAGGAGGTGGGCTGGGCCAACAGTGCTGGGCCACAGCTGGGCCGCCAGGTTTGCTTTCTCTCTCTCTGCTTTCTGTTTTAATTTTGTTTTCTATTATTCTGTAATCTTTAGGGCTTTATTAAAAACACTTAGACACTTCCAAAAATCATGAAACTACTCATGATCACTGTTGGGAATATATCCTATAGTAAACATTTTAGTTTATGATTATTTGAGCATTTAAAATATTTAATAGCATTTAGATGCCCAAATGCAAATAGAGTATGATTTAATCCAGAGCCCAATTATGTCATGCAAAAATGTGCATCACCTCTGGTTACTGTTTCCAGCTTTTTCCAGGAATGATAAACATTTTTTAAAGCCATTTGGATTTACTGGAAATATTTTAGTTGAACCTAGCGAATTCCTTTAATGATAGGGTTTAGGCAATCCCCATTTCAAGTTTCTTTCAAAGTTTAATCATGATGCACACATGAAGTTACCATAGTGCAATGCCTGAAGCTAGGGATGTGACATAATGCTTGGTCAAACTGAACACAAGTTAAAAATTTTAAACTTTGAGCATGAGGGAAACTTAGCTGGTTAATGTGTTCGGTATTGATGACGCGGTCAGAGCTTGATGTGGGACAAGGTTCCATCCCCCGAGCCGGTCCCAAGGTGATGGAGCAAAGGGCTCGGCACTCCGAAGTGGTGACATAGCAAGGTCAATGCAGGCCGGCAGAGTGATGCGGAAGTCCCCGACATGGGGTAATGAAGTGTTGACGAAGCCCCCCGTCCAGCCGAGCTGACGTGGTATGTCAGTACGCCGAGTTGACGATACTGCCCAACCCGGATCAGTTTCCTGTGCACAAAAAAATGGTGCAAACCGGAGATAATAGTAATAATAATAATTAAAAAAGCATTGCATAATAAATAATTTATGCAAAGTGAGTAATAAAAGAAATATGGCCTGGCGCTGAAGTCAATGTCGATGCAGGGCGTCAGCGTGACGCGGTGAAGGCGTGACAAAGCCTGAATTTGCAGGGCGGTCCGGGTTCCGGATGCGGCGTTCGCCAAACTATGTACGAAAACTGACCGAACCACCACGCGACCGTTTTTAATGTGGCCGCCATTTGATAGACCTGTGTACAGATGATGGAACAAACCAGAGTAATAATTCCTTAAGAAAAATAAACCCAACAAGCAAAAATTGTTAGGATTAATAGCACCTGGTTTATTTTTTGTAGCATTCCTAAGAGAAGCGACTCCCAAAATCGGGAATCGATCCGCACACCCATTGCCTGATGGGCGATAAAGCGATGGCCTGGTGATGCTGGCAAAGGTTGGCTTGCCGAGGTGAAGCCCTCAGTCCAGCTAACGTGACGAAGCTGGTCGGCTGGTGACGCCGAAGTCATCGGAGTATGTTGATGAAGAGATGATGAAGCTCCCGGTCTAGCCAAGATGTCGAAGCCTCGATGTCAGCCGATGAGTCGAAGTAGGTCGGCGTGATGGACACCAGCTTAAAGAAGCAATAGTGCGGCCCTGCCGATGCAGGTCGTGACGTGGTCGATGCCGGCTCGATGAAGTGACCGTGCGGCGATGCCAGTATGCCCGCTCCGTGTAATTTGTGGGGCGGCGATGTTGGTGATGATTTATCACGATGCCGGACTCTTGTTCGGCTTGCTGAGATGATGATCCGAAGAAGTTGAGCTCGGCTCAACAAAGTGACGACGTGTCTAGCGCAGGTCGACAGCCTTGAAGCAATATTGCCGGACTGGTTTGACACCAGCATGATGATGAAGATGACCTCGGGGGAGGCTTAAAAATTTACGGGCACATGTTTAAAAACAACACACAATACCCTAGAAGAGAATTCCTCTAAAAAGGTTGTCCAATATCACATTCATAAAGAAACATGAATTCGGGTCGGATCCGTCTTCGCGCAGAAAACGGATCCAAAAATTGGTCAACTCATCGGAGGGGTGGTAGATATGGGAATTCCACAGTAGATGAACGGTTGGATCTTCCAAAGGACTTCCGAGCTGGGCTCTGGAGACCACACCCTAAACTCATCTAGATTCCCGTCCAGATTTGACAGGGCTCCGGTATATCGTAGATTGTCGAAGATTCCTCCATCGAAACTCGACGAATTTTTGCATGGCTGTTGTAGACATAATGTAACACCCTCGATGCGACTATAGCTCCCACGTGTCGAGGCACGACTTAGAGACATAATCGCATTGAAGGCATATGTCGCAAGTTAGGCAATCTTCACAAACATCCCATGTAATATAATAATAAAAGGAGAGATAACATAGTTGGCTTACACTCGCCACGTCAATCAAGTACATAAATAACATTACATCATCCAAACACTCATGGCCCGACTACGGCGCCAAAATAAAAGATAACCCAACATGCGACACGGTCCCAATCACCCCCAACTGGGCACCACTACTGATCATCGGGAAAGGAAACATAGTAACGTTGAGAGTCTTCGTCGAACTCCCACTTGAGCTCATACGCGTCTCCTGGAGAGGAATCATCAGGCCCTGCATCTGGTGTAATAGTAATCTGTGAGCCACAGGGATTCAGCAATCACGCACCCTCGCGATCAAGACTATTTAAGCCTGTAGGTAAGGCAGGGTAAAAATATGTGGAGCTGCAGCAAGCGACTAGCAAGTATGGTGGCTAACTTATTCGCAAAAGAGAGCGAGAAGAGGAGGCAAAGCGCGAGCGAGAAGCTAGAGAACAACCTGCGCAAACATTACTCCAACACCGTGTCCACTTCCCGGACTCCACTGAGAAGAGGCCATCCCTGAAACACACTCGGTTGATTCATTTTAATTAATTTAAGGTTCAAGTTATCTACAACCGGACATTAACAAATTCCCATCTGCCCATAACCGCGAGCACAGCTTTCGAAAGTTCAAATCCCTGCAGGGGAGTCCCAACTTAGCCCATGACAAGCTCTCACGGTCAACGAAGGAATAGACCTCCTCCCAAGACGCTCCGATCAGACTCGGTATCTCGGTTACTCAAGACACTTCGACAGGTTAAAACAAATCCAGCAACACCGCCCGAATGTGCCGACAAATCCCGATAGGAGGTGCACATATCTCTTTCTCAGGGCACACTCAGATGAACACTACGTACAACTAAAACCAACCCTCAAGTTGCCCCGGGGT